>NC_058081.1:621910549-622210549 GCF_014858855.1 Bufo gargarizans
CCGTTCACCTTTTCTGCGTCGCACAAAGACACGGTGGTTGGAACCAAAGATCTAAAATTTGGACTCATCAGACCAAAGCACAGATTTCCACTGGTCTAATGTCCATTCTTTGTGTTCTTTAGCCCAAACAAGTCTCTTCTGCTTGTTGCCTGTCCTTACCAGTGGTTTCCTAGCAGATATTGTACCACGAAGGCCTGATTCACACAGTCTCCTCTTAACAGTTGTTCTAGAGATGTGTCTGCTGCTAGAACTCTGTGTGGCATTGACTTGGTCTCTAATCTGAGCTGCTGTTAACCTGTGATTTTTGAAACATTTTTTTGAAAAAACTTTTAGATTTTTTTTTTCAAATCTGTGCAAAAATATTGCAAAAATATACCTTGTGAGTGAAAAAATATATGTGAAAAAATATATATAAGTGCTCAGATGTGGCAAAAGATAGGAGTATTCCTTTCTGATGGTATTCCTTTCTGACAATATTTTTAGAATGCAGAAATATATAGAGACATGCAAGAAGACAGCAAATAAGACATTTAATACAGTATTAGGGATTCAATATAAAATGCAATAAAAAAATTTAAATTCAGGATGTTATAATATAAACTGCAGTATTAGAGGTAAAAAATGCAATATTGTTATAATATAGATGGGATTACAAGTTCAACACTATTACAATGTAAAACCACAATCTGCTATAGTTTAGCCACATTAACGGTAATCTCACTATGTGGCGTTAGCTTAGATATTTGTATCTTATCCAGCAATTTAGTCACAGTTTATGTGCTGTCTAGTACCGTCAGGGTTATAATTTCTCCTGCAAGGTGAGGGTGTAGAAGGCACTTTATGATGTGCAAATGGTATTTCTTTCTTCAAATAATGATGTTCTCCAAATAATGTTCTAATATAAGTATAGAATCAATCTTATAGTTATATGGTTCCCATTTGTCGGCCGACTTATTATTAACATTCATATGTTAGAGGGAGTTGAGTATTGTCTCATATTACTCACGATTGATTGTCTCCAGATCTAGCTCCTGACTTGGATAACTTGGTAATGTTATGTCGCTTATAGTGGCCCGTTGTATGTATCTTTCTGTGACCGCGGCGTCCCACGTGTCTACAGAGCTTTTTCCTGCTTGTCTCTGCCAAGGTATTTCCACAGTCGTGGGATGATTGCAAGGTCTGGACTGCAGGTTTGCTTTTTTGGGCTGTAGTAAGCGTCCAATATTATGTCAGGAGACTTTCATTAGAGCGCTCTTTCAAAGCATAGTGGTCCGGTGTTGATGAGGGATATTCAGCTGGGGGTCCTCTATCACCAGACGAATTTCGGAGCTCTCGGTCTCCTTCCTCAGTGGTCATAAGACCCCCAGATGTAATGGACCTTTTATAGTCTTATTCGGTAGACGCCTGATGTCTACTGACAAAGCTGATCTGAATTAATTTGGATTGGTATCCTGGGTCATCTGCAAAACCTGTTGTGGATTTACTTTTAGTATTGTAGGCATTCTAGATGTGTTGAAGATAATTATAGTTTTGCTGAGTACATTGCGGTTTTGGTGCAATCTTTCATATATATTCAGTCTATGTCAAATAAAATGCTTATTAGATTGCGGTTTTGCTGTAGTCGTTCATGCAATTGGTCCACATTGAACAATAACTTATTTAACATGGTTCTAGTTGTATATAAATTTTTTTATATAAAAATAAAATAAAAATAAAAATTCTAATATAAAATCTCCCTATATAATTCCACATAATATAAATAAGATTTAATCAAAGCACATGTGAATACAGTATGGAAATAGATACAATATAACATCTAAAAATCTGATGCGATTCTATGGTGTATTTAAATGAATAAAAAGCCTTAGCGTTTTAATGCGATTTCTTCTATAGTATATATATTCGTTAAAATTCGTTAAAATTCAAGGTTAGAATTTCAATCTTGTACGTCGTTGTATACTCTATATCTCTCTTGAGTCATCTATCGTTCTTACAGCAGGCGATGGGAACATATTAAAAAACATATTAAGGATATCATGATAGAGGTGTAGATATATGGATGTGGACGCTAAGTGCGGAGGGGAGATAGCAGTGCTGGTAAAACAGCCTGACTGCTATTTCACATCAGCAAGAAGCGTCACACATCATGATAGATTCATATGAAACCAAAGGTCTGGATTCGAGGGAAGCCACAAATTTGAATTCATAAAAAGCCCAAAAATTTCTAAATCAGCATTCAGTCCATTGGGGAGGAGGGTGCCCAGTTCGTAGATTCTTCTAGATTCGAGTCTGGACATTCTAAAAATGTGTTTACCTCCTCTCTAATGTATAGGGACCTGTTCAAGTGCAGTAAATATTGAACCTTCCAGATTTTGATTGTGGTGCGTTTTGTAGTGTTTGGATAGGGAGTGGTTCTCGTACCCTTTTTTTATATTGTTTATGTGCTCAGCTATAAGTTTTTTGAGGGGTCTTTTTGTTCTCCCTACATATTGAAGCTTGCAGGGGCATTGAAATACGTATATTACACTACTGGTATCGCATGTTATAAAGTCTCTTATTTTGTGTACATAATTGTTTGCAGAAGATGTGATGGAATGAGTAGTTCTTGGAAATTTCATCAGACGGCACCCCATACACCTACCACATCGGTGGAAACCTGAAAGGCCCATCCAACTTATTAAGGTAGGTGTTTTCACATTGGTGATACTTTTCATTTTACCTGTAGGTGCTACTAGTAGATTTAAATTTGGAGCTTTAGTGAATGTGATGTTTGGTCTCTCTGATATTGATGGGCCTAACACTTTATCGCTCTGAATAAAGTGCCAGTGCTTTTGAATAATTGATTTTATTTTCTTATATTGAGGATTAAATGGTAAAATGAGTCTGATTAATTATCGTTTTGTGATTCGTCAATCTTCGTTTTTTCACTTTGTGATTCGTCGGTCTTGTTTTTTTCAAAGAAGGACCGGCGGTCTAACTTGCAAATTTTTTCTACAGATTTTTCTAGTATTGATAATGGGTATTTTTTCTCCCATAATTGGTCTCTCATTCGTTGTGCCTCTATCTCAAAGGTTTCAGTGTGGGTGCAATTTCTCCTGACTCGTCTAAATTGTCCTTGAGGGATATTTATTAGCCATTGAGGCAGATGGCAACTGTCAAACAATATGTAGTTATTTTTGGAAACCTCTTTCTGATGAGTTTCTATATCCAAGAATAATACAGACGTTTGACTAGTATTAGCTGAGAAGTGTAAATTAGATTGGTTATTATTGATTTCTTTTAAAAAGACATTTAGGGAAGTTGTATCGTTTTTCCATATGAAGATTACATCATCGATGTATCTGCGCCAGAGCACCAGGTCCGACCCCAGCCTTGGTTGAATGGTCTCATCTTCCCATTGCGACATAAATAAGTTTGCATAGCTGGGGGCAAACCTGATGCCCATGGCGGTCCCACGTGTCTGTAGAAAGAAGTCAGATTTATAGTAGAAATAATTGTGATTGAGTATGAATGCTGCACACTCCATTACATACTCAATTTGTTCACTAGGTATCTGACCTTCCTTCCGCAGCTGTTTCCCCATTGATTGGATCCCGGATTGGTGGTCTATGATGGTATATAATGATTGTACATCCAATGTTCCAATAGTCCAATGGAGATCATAATCAACATTTTCAAGAATCTGGATCACCTGGGTGGTGTCTTTAATGTATGTTGGGGTCTTTTTAACAGTGGGTTGAAGTATCCTATCGATATATTCAGATAGGTTGGACGTGATGGACCCTATCCCAGAGACGATAGGTCGTCCTGGCGGGTTCTTGGCGTCTTTGTGCAATTTAGGCAAACAGTAAAAAACTGGAATCCGCTGTTGTGTGTTTTGGATATATTTACCCTCTTGCTCTGATAAAATGTTCAGCTGTGTACCCCTTTCACACAATTAAATAAATTCTTTATAATATTCCTGAGTAGGGTTAGAGGTAAATTTTTTATATGTAGTTATATCCGAAAGTTGCCTTAGGCATTCACAATTATATTTTTCATATTCCAGAATTACTGTTGCCCCCCCTTTATCTGCCAGTCTTATGACTATATCATTGTCTTGTTGTAGCTGTTTAATGGCCGCTATCTTGTTTTTGGATAGGTTACATGATTGATGTTTATCTTTAATTTTCTTAATGTCATTTTCTACAGACTGGCGAAAAGTTGATATTTCTGTGCTGATTTCATGTATTTTTTAAGACACAGCTTCCTCATGAATTTTTCAATACCAATATACATTTCAAATTTGTTTAACTTATTAGTTGGTGCGAATTTGAGATCTTTATTTAACAAGTTTATTTGTGTGGGGGGTCAAGATTTTGGAACTCAGATTTACGGTGGAGTTTTTCAATTCATCTGTTAATGTTAGATTTTTTAATATTTTCTTTCTTCTCCCTCTCAGTAATTTTTTTCCCTCTGTATTGGTGAGATAGGTGATTTCTCCTTGGTGTTTGGTAGTGTTGGGGTTGTGTTCTTGAGTTCCCTATTTCTCAAGTGTTTTGGTATTGCTCCGTGTTGTGGTAAGGATCTGAATTGTGCTGGCGTTGTCTCAAATTGTATGGGGCGTTGTGTATTGGTAGTGTTTGTCGGATCCGTATCGGTGCTGGTAGTGTTGGTGATTGTCTCGATATTTGCCGTGTTCTGGTTTTGTTGTGAGGGGGAGTGTAGTCTAAAAAATGGTGTTCAGATAGTGATTCATACCGGTTGTTGGTCGGTATTGTGATTGTTTCCCGTATGGGTTGTAAGTCGTATTCTCTAGTTCTAATTCCATTAGTAGTTTCTAGCGGTCCTAGTATTGGGCGAGTCATGTTGTTTGTATTCCTTCCCTGGTTTTGTTTTATTATATTGTTTAACTTTTTAGTTTTTCTAAAGATGATATCCTGTTCTATTTTGTCCAAACTATGACATAGTCTTTCTTGCCATTTGTTCTACTCTTCATTTTTGGGGAGGTTATCAATTTTTTATTTTAACTGTTCAATTTCAGCTGCTAATGTTTCCAAAATTTGGGGTCTCCTCTTAATAATTAGTTCCATCAGGCCAAATTATTGGATCCTGAGGAATGTTTCCCATTCTTTGACAAAATCGATATCAGTGAGATCTTGAGCAGGAGATTTGAACAGTTGTAAACCCCTGGGTATTTTGCCTTGCTGTATATATAAATTAAGTGACCTTATTTCCCACCATTGTTTTAACTGTTTGTGCATGAGGAATTCTAGTTTTTTAAATACATCAGCTATTACAACCGTGGTAGGAGTTTGATTAGCATTGGGATTTTCAATGTCTAATTGAAATGAATCTGCTTTAAGTAATTTTTCTTCTAAATGCTTCCATATGTCCATATTGTATAAACTAGTGAGCTCAGTACACAAGGGGTGTATATATAGTAAAGAGATATATTGGGTTGTGACGGCTCACCTGTTTATTGTATATGGAACGGGTGCTCCCAGTCTATAAAATGCAAAGTAATTATAAAATGAACTAGTAGCACCTACAGTGAAAATGAAAAGTATCACCAATGTGAAAACACCTACCTTAACAAGTTGGATGGGCCTTTCAGGTTTCCACCGATGTGGTAGGTGTATGGGGTTCCGTCTGATGACATTTTCAAGAACTACTTATTCCATTACATCTTATGCAAACAATTATGTACACAAAATAAGAGACTTTATAACATGCGATACCAGTAGTGTAATATACGTATTTCAATGCCCCTGCATGCTTCAATATGTAGGGAGAACAAAAAGACCCCTCAAAAAACGTATAGCTGAGCAAATAAACAATATAAAAAAAGGGTACAAGAACCACTCCCTATCCAAACACTACAAAAGGTTCAATATTTACTGCACTTGAACAGGTCCCTATACATTAGAGAGGAGGTAAACACATTTTTAGAATGTCCAGACTCGAATCTAGAAGAATCTACGAACCGGGCACCCTCCCCCCCAATGGACTGAATGCTGATTTAGAAATTTTGGGCTTTTTATGAATTCAAATTTGTGGCTTCCCATGAATCCAGACCTTTGGTTTCATATGAATCTATCATGATGTGTGACGCTTCTTGCTGATGTGAAATAGCAGTCAGGCTGTTTTACCAGCACTGCTATCTCCCCTCCGCACTTAGCGTCCACATCCATATATCTACACCTCTATCAAGATATCCTTAATATGTTTTTGAATATGTTCCCATCTCCTGCTGTAAGAACGATAGATGACTCAAGAGAGATATAGAGTATACAACGACGTACAAGATTGAAATTCGAACCTTGAATTTTAACAAATTTTAACGAATATATATACTATAGAAGAAATCGCATTAAAACCGCTAAGGCTTTTTATTCATTTAAATACACCATAGAATCGCATCAGATTTTTAGATGTTATATTGTATCCATTTCCATACTGTATTCACATGTGCTTTGATTAAATCTTATTTATATTATGTGGAATTATATAGGGAGATTTTATATTAGAATTTTAATTTTTATTGTGTTTCTATATAAAGAATTTTATATACAACTAGAACCATGTTAAATAAGTTATTGTTCAATGTGGACCAATTGCATGAACGACTACAGCAAAACCGCAATCTAATAAGCATTTTATTTGACATAGACTGAATATATATGAAAGATTGCACCAAAACTGCAATGTACTCAGCAAAACTATAATTATCTTCAACACATCTAGAATGCCTACAATACTAAAAGTAAATCCACAACAGGTTTTGCAGATGACCCAGGATACCAATCCAAATTAATTCAGATCAGCTTTGTCAGTAGACATCAGGCGTCTACCGAATAAGTCTATAAAAGGTCCATTACATCTGGGGGTCTTATGACCACTGAGGAAGGAGACCCAGAGCCCCGAAACGCGTCTGGTGATAGAGGACCCCCAGCTGAATATCCCTCATCAACACCGGACCACTATGCTTTGAAAGAGCGTTCTAATGAAAGTCTCCTGACATAATATTGGACGCTTACTACAGCCCTAAAAAGTAAACGTGCAGTCCAGACCTTGCAATCATCCCACGACTGTGGAAATACCTTGGCAGAGACAAGCAGAAAAAAGCTCTGAAGACTCGTGAGTAATATGAGACAATACTCAACTCCCTCTAACATATGAATGTTAATAATAAGTCGGCCGACAAATGGGAACCATATAACTATAAGATTGATTCCATACTTATATTAGAACATTATTTGGAGAACATCATTATTTGAAGAAAGAAATACCATTTGCACATCATAAAGTGCCTTCTACACCCTCACCTTACAGGAGAAATTATTACGCTGACGGTACTAGACAGCACATAAACTGTGACTAAATTGCTGGATAAGATACAAATATCTAAGCTAACGCCACATAGTGAGATTACCGTTAATGTGGATAAAGTATAGCAGATTGTGGTTTTACATTGTAATAGTGTTGAACTTTTAATCCCATCTATATTATAACAATATTGCATTTTTTACCTCTAATACTGCAGTTTATATTATAACATTCTGAATTTTAATTTTTTATTGCATTTTATATTGAATCCCTAATACTGTATTAAATGTCTTATTTGCTGTCTTCTTGCATGTCTCTATATATTGCTGCATTCTAAAAATATTGTCAGAAAGGAATACCATCAGAAAGGAATACTCCTATTTTTTACCACATCGGAGCACTTATATATATTTTTTCACATTATATTTTTTCACTCACAAGGTATATTTTTGCAATATTTTTGCACAGATTTTTTTCAAAAAAGTTTTTTTCTAAAAGATTATTCTTTCTAAAAAATGTTTCAAAAAGTTTTTGTTGGAGCACCCGTTCCATATACAATAAACAGGTGAGCCGTCACAACCCAATATACCTGTTTTAAAAGAACTTCCTCAGGGACTGATCCCCCTTTCGGAACTATGTCTAACAGAGGTTCACTTTGGGTCAGTAGGATATCTGTACCGAATTAAATAGATATTGTCCAATTAGGGTCATATCTGTTTAAATAAAAGTCTGATTCATTTGGAAGCATTTGCACATGTTCTGGGTGTGGTAGTGGATGGTGAGAATGTTTGAGCTCCACCCACCGGCACTCTCAGGAAGTGTGCAAATGTGTACCTTTCAGTTCTGAAATGTATTCCTATTGGTCAAGGCATGAGGTGGATTGTACCTGCCTATCTGTAATATTATTGGGCGGCCATGTGCCATGGAGGGCGGGGTTAGCCCAGTAAAAAGGTATAACACATGTTAACAGACAGAATTTCTTGGACAGGAAGCAGACTGTACGTCAGTCTTATTTCATCAGTGCTGGTTGCTTACACTTGCAAGTCTCCATATATCTAAAAGAGCTAATAGTACTTCACAAGGATCAGGATACCACGGTACCAGTTTTCAAAACTACCACTACAGATGGCGAGCTATAAGGACAGTACGTCGCAACAATAGCAGCTAAAAGGAGGGAGAAAACCAGCGAGATATTGGTTTCACAAACAAAGCCGTCAAAGTTTGAGTAAGTGCAAACTATATTTTTAACTTTTTTTAAATCTTTGTAGTACTAATAACTGCTATTATTTCTCTGTGTTAGTGACGCTCAGTAAAGAGCCTACTTTTTGCTCTTACAATTTTAGATATAAGGAGGAGAAATTCATTGTATTAATTGGGTAGAATCTGGAGGCATTGGTTGGGGATCCATATATTGGTACCCCCAGCCAATTCAGCACCAGAGGGGTGTATGTTTAGAGGATTAAAAAGTTGCTTGTGGGGGGGGGCGGAGCTAGCCGTGTCAGGAAATGGCCGCCTGAGCTGAGAGCTCCTCACAGCAGCACGCTATCAATAGCCATTCAGCGGGTTCCCACTGTGCTTTATTATGGGGAAACCTAACAAAGAGAAGCCTAAAGAGACACAGATGACGCCTAAACACGCCAGAGGACAATCCGACCTGGATAAGTTCCTTAAAAAGAAGTTATCTTCTCCGGCGGTCAGAGCCAAGATAGTGCAGGAAGCTGCCGCCGCTACATGCACAGAAGACTCGGACGATGAGGGCTCCTGCGCTATGTCCGAGACACGCAGCGAGCGAGGCTCAACTCCCATCACTAGAGCCTTCCTCAAGGAGTCATTGGCACTCGCTTTTGAGCCAGTCCTGAGAGAGCTATCCGCTATCAAAACAGAGTTTAAGCAGACGGGGCACAGAGTAGCAGCCCTAGAAGACTCCCAGCTCGCTATAACCAAGCACAGCCGTGCACTGCAATCGAAAGTGGAGGAGATCCGCGAGCATGTTAATACCACTTACCTGTACCTAGAAGATCAGGAGAACAGGAGTCGGAGGAAGAATGTCCGCATCAGAGGAGTTCCTGAAAGTGTGCAGAGAGAGGACATTTTAGACACGGTCAGTCAACTCTTTTCCTCCTTGTTGGGACAGGAAAGAGCAGAGAAAATTGTTATTGAAAGAGCCCATAGGGCCCTCAGGCCCAAGCCGCCGCCAGAAGCACCGCCACGCGACATTGTATGCGGCCTATTAAGTTATCTAGACACTGCCGCCATCTTAACTGCCGCCAGACATAAAGGCGATATATCATTTGAAAACGCCAAAATACAACTGTACCAAGATCTGGCAGCAAGCACCCTGGCGAAGAGGAGACAACTCAAGCCACTCACTGACCTCCTTAGGGAGAGAAGACACCCTCTACGCTGGCTTTTTCCATTCGGCCTCTGTGCTACCATTAACGGAAAGCAGGTCACTGTCCGACACCCGATGGACCTCACCAAAATGTGGGACGCTTTGCAGATTGACCCCTTAGAAATACCCTCCTGGCTGCCTATGACAGGAGACCTGAAGGTACCGCCGTTACCTGCATTAGAAGAGTGGAAGTTAACTAAGAAATTCAAGTCGCCGCAAGCGAAGAAACGACAGGCAGAACTTCAGGACACTTGAATGTTCTTCTTTATCAGTCTCTAATATCTAACCTCCTTCAGGTGGTATTCAGAGGTTATTTTGGTATCTACATAAGTCCTCAGGGCAATGCATTAGACTTTAAAATATTGCCTTAGTTCTTAATGTTATATTGTAGACCCCATAACTGCCAGTGCCTCCTTACCCCTTATCTACCTCTTACAGTAATGTGCCGTCTGAAGACAACAACTCCATCAGCTCTTAGACCAGGCACACCACATTCCTGATAAGGGGGCAATGGTACGTTACACACATATGCTCCCCTAGGGACCCCAGCATACCATATTAACATGTCTCTATGTAATAGTACCTCACTTGTTTCAGAAATGTTTCTCCTATGTTCACACCCAGTCAGATGGAGAGGCCTGGGAGACCTATAATCAGGTTGGGCCGCTCAGCCTTTACCAATGTGGGACCCCACTGTCTGATATTAAACCTATGCTGTGGGAGGTCCACACAGGCTTTGTGTATCTCACAGTTTTCTCCCCCCTACCTTCTCCTTCTCCTACCCTTTTCTTATCTTCTTTCTTCCGTATACTGTACACTTATCTCTCCCTGCTTATCTCCCCCTCTATGTATCCTCCCTTACAGGAGGCCACCAATTATCTGTTCTTTCTGAGTACTAACATGCTCAATTTTGGTTTTATATGTTTTGTTTATAGTTTTTCAAGATGGGTACCGTTTTCAACAACTTTTGATCCTCTGGGATGCAACTTCTCGCTTGCTCACACAACCCACCACACTTCATGGATTCCTTGAAGGTAACCTCACTAAACGTAAATGGCCTCAATGTTCCCCAGAAGAGAAGCCAGGTCTATCAGATGCTTAGGAGAGAGAGGGCAGACCTTCTGTTCCTACAGGAGACGCACTTTAGACACAACCATATACCAACCCTTTTCACTAAACAATACCCAAAATGGATTCATAGCTCCCACTCTTCTGCCTCTAGAGGGGTGTCCATAGGTATGGGAACCAATATTCCCTTTCAAATCCAGGCGCAATACGTGGATCCTGAGAGCAGATTCTTATTCCTGAAGGGTACGCTCTTTGGTAATAAGCTGACCTTAGTCAACGTATATGCCCCCAACACTAAGCAAATTCCATGGTTGATTAGGGTTTTAAAACTGCTTAAAGACTTCAGAGAGGGAATACTGATCCTTGGGGGTGATTTAAACTTAGCTTTGGATCACTCCATGGACTCTACCTCGGGGGCCCCCAATTGCTCTGCTAAGCAACTCCGTAGATTGCGGAAGTCGCTTTCTGATCATCAAATTACGGATACTTGGAGAGTAGCTCATCCTAGCGACAGAGACTTCACGTTTTTCTCAGCTGTTCACGGGTCTTTTCAATGCCTTGACTACCTTTTTCTCTCCAACCATGTCCTAGAGAGGATTGAGTCCTCTTCTATTGGGCAGATTACTGTGTCTGACCACGCCCCTGTCTCTCTGGTGTTCCAGCTGAAAGGCCTCCCTCCTAAAGCATGGTCAT
This sequence comes from Bufo gargarizans, assembly GCF_014858855.1. Classification (NCBI taxonomy): domain Eukaryota; kingdom Metazoa; phylum Chordata; class Amphibia; order Anura; family Bufonidae; genus Bufo; species Bufo gargarizans. The sequence continues at coordinate 621,922,011 of NC_058081.1, forward strand.
GGAGACTCAATGAGACCCTTCTGGAAAATGACAGAGACAGACTTAAGCTAGAGGGAAAACTTGAAGCCTTCTTTGCACTTAACTGTACTCCTCTTATGGATAAGGCTATGATATGGGAGGCTCATAAGGCATATATGAGAGGGGAGCTTATATCCTTAGGCACATGGGTACGCAAACAAAGGACGCTTCAAGTAGATTCTATTTTGGCACAAATCTCTGTTTTGGAAAACACCTCAAAAAGAGACGCCTCTGATGCCCATTATAAGGAACTCACTAAGCTAAGATCCCAGCTGAAGGACTTGTTAAACATTAAATCAGCTAAGGCCCTTAGAGCTGCCAAATATAAGGTCTATATGCACAGTGACAGAGGCTCTAAGCTACTCTCACAAATGATCAAAGGACATAGGGAGAAAACTTTTATACAGGGAATCAAGTCCGAAAAGGGACATCAGCTTACCAACACCCCCGCAATAGCTGAGGAATTTGCTAAATTTTATTCTTCCCTATATAATCTGAAATCAAATAGTCCCGAGCATACAATGGCCAAGTTGAAGTCCTTCTTAGAGACCACTAAAGTTCCGACTCTAGACTCTTCAGAAAAAGGAATGTTACTGGCACCGGTAACAGTAGAGGAGATACTGGAGATCATGGCAAGTACTCCTTCAGGGAAATCCCCGGGTCCAGACGGATTGCCTATAATCTACTACAAAAAGTTTAAGACAATTCTTGCCCCACATTTAGTAGACCTATGCAATTCCTTATTGAAAGGAACATCCCTCCCCCCGCAATCGCTAATCGCCCACATAACAGTTATTCCCAAAGAGGGGAAGGATCCTGCTAAATGCAGCAGCTACAGACCGATCTCCCTACTTAATGTAGATATTAAAATATGGGCCAAACTTTTAAGCCATAGAATAGCAAAACTACTCCCTAAACTAATTGGCGAGGAACAGGTGGGTTTTGTGAAGGGGCGGGAGGGCAAACATAATGTTAGCAGAGTTTTACACGCCATATACTTCGCGAAAAAACACAAGATCCCATTGACCCTGTTAGGAACTGATGCTGAAAAAGCATTTGACAGGGTCAATTGGACTTTCATAGAGAGTACCTTGCACCATTTCGGTTTTCCGCCTATGTTTATTGCTGCCATTTTTTCGCTCTACTCACAACCGTCTGCCAGAGTCCTAGTCAATGGCACCTTATCTCCATCTTTCAATATATCCAATGGAACACGACAGGGCTGCCCTCTCTCTCCAGCTCTGTTCATTTTGACCCTTGAGACTCTCCTCTGCAAATTGAGAACTTCTGAGGTTATCAAGGGACTCCAAGTGAAGGGGAAAACCCATTCGTTGGCGGCCTTTGCAGATGACCTGCTCCTTTTTATTACAAATCCAGCAGTTGCAATTCCAGAGGTGATAAAAATTTTCACAGACTTTGGAGAAATCTCAAACTTCAAAGTCAATTATGACAAATCTGAGATTCTTAATATCACAGCTCCGGATAAACACATGATAGAAGTTAAAAAGCACACTTCCTTTCAATGGCCCAAAGAAGCTCTTAAGCACTTAGGAATTATGATTCCGGCAGACCCCTCACACCTGTTCAAACTTAACTATGTTCCCTTATTTAGCAAAATCAAAACCTTCCTGGCCTCTATCAAGCTACCTTTTCTCTCTTGGTTGGGTAGGAAGAACCTACTGGCTACTTATGTCCTTCCACAGATCCTTTACACTCTGAGATGTATACCCATCCCGCTAGCAAACAAATTCCTCACAAATTTTCGAGGTCTTTTCAGTAACTTCCTCTGGTCCAATAAAAAACCACGACTGGCATACCCCCTACTGATTAGGAAAACAAATAGAGGAGTATTATCCTTGCCGGATCTTAAAACCTATCTACATGCTATCCAGTTGGAGAGGTGGATTGAATTGGCTAGGCCCCATAATGATTCACTACATGTAGCCTTAGAGAAAGCTCTGTTAGGTGAGGACTCCGCCCATAACCTTTGGGTTGCCCCCCCAATCAGGAAGAAAAGGTACCCTCTTAGTGCCCTGACGTATTGCATGTTCCAATTTTGTAGCAAATCTACGGCCCTTTCAATGTCTACTAACAAATTATCCCCCGTAGCCCCACTTTCTGCCCTCCCATATTATCTTAACAAAGGTGGAAGCGAATTCCATAAAGCATGGTCGTATCTTTCAGACCTTAAAATTTCTGACCTAGCTAAAGCTAAAAACCTACAGGAATTTCTAACAGAAGCTCAAGCTTATATACCCGTGACCCTTCGTTCCAGACTAGTTGAATTAGACCTAGAAATCAGTTTAAAAAAAATATAGGAAATCACATGGAGAGCCTTATGATGACCCCACTTGGCTCGAAAACTACACTCTACTTCCCTCCCCCCCCACCAAGACCCTCTCCAAACTATACTCCCAACTTATACTAGACTCTTCAAGTGAGAAACCCACCTACTTAAGAGCTTGGGAACGGGAACTGCAGCTATCTTTGTCGAACGAAGATATCAATACAGTTTTGAAACATTCCCATGGATTCTCGAGATGTATCCGCATCCAGGAGAACTCCTTTAAAATTGTATCCAGATGGTACAAAACACCAGAATTCCTATATAGAGCCCATCTGTCGCCTTCAGATAAATGTTGGCGTTGTCAAGAAGAGTCTGGATCTATCTCACACATCTGGTGGTCCTGTAAAGTTATTTCCAACTTCTGGACAGAAGTGGAACAAATCATTAACAAGGTCTGCAACTCCCATATCTCCTTAACTCCAGCTCTTATACTTTTGTGGCTGCCACATGGTGATTTCAGACCCTCCTCCAATAACCTGATTATGCACATGATAGGAGCTGCGAAATTTGTTGTTCCCACCAAATGGAAGAATACTGACCCACCTACCATCAAAGAATGGTTAGAAAAAGTGCACCAGATATGCCTCATGGAAGAAATGGTGGGTTGGGAAAGGGGTAACAGGAATAACTTTTTAAAAACGTGGCAACAATGGTTGGATTTTTATAAGAACTATAGTTAGAATTTAACACTCCCACTCCCAGGGAAAACACTAACATGCATATACCCACTGATTCAGTTCTTAGACCTTCAAGAATCCATAGATTCTCACATATATTGGAACATCTTCTCTCCACCCCAATGTATACGTTTAGTGTCGTACTTCTTGCTCATGCATTCTAACGTGGTCCTGGTTGCTTAAGTATGTATATGACATAAGATTGCTCCCTTGCTCTAATTCACGAGATTGAAACTACCCATTTGTTAAGTTCTAAAAGTTTTGTTATGGATTGACTATGCAGTTAATTAACGTGTGCCATGTGGTGTGCCCTATTTTATCTAGTCACGGATTGACATCTAGATTCATATATTGCCTTATAGAAACTGGTCTATGAGAAAATAGTCTGCTTTTTCCTATGGCACGTTCTCACTGCTCCTTTTTGCTGTATCTAGACTTGTATTTGTATCACCCAAGCAGAGATGTGAGTATCCTACTTTGTCGCTACTGCAACTCACCATGTGATTTATGAGCCTTACCTTACTGTATCGAACTATCCATGTTTGTTAACTTATTGAAAATTCTTCAAAAATAAAGAATTTACAACAAAAAAAAAGTTGCTTGTGGGGTGGGAATCCAGGGGGCGGGAATAACGGTGTGGGCTCACCTCTAAAGTTGTAACTTTGTAACAAAGTTGTAAAGTTGTAACTTTTTAGCTTTTTAACCATTTTATGCAGTGAATTCCTTTTAATTTAGATTTTTTTTTTACTTTTTTTATTTCTTTATATTTATGTTTTTCTTAATTTTTCTATTTTTTAATCAAAATTTTAATGCGAAAATTTTAATTGAAAAGGCTACATTACTACAGGTTTTCTTTTACTAACCCATTTTATTAATTTTTTTCAGGTTTTTTTCCTTTTTCATACTGTGGCATCTTTTCAGCTTTATTTTCAGTCATTTTTGTCTATTTTTGTTTCGGTATTTACCCTTTTCTACAGTTCTATATTCAATCTTAGCATGCTTTATTTTTATTTTTTTCCTTCTGTTTCTCTTTTCCAAGTGACAGTTCTCCAGGACTCTTCTTTCTTTAACAACCAGAGGGTAACCCCATATTTCTTTTTACTTTATCAGCAGGAGATTGACTAGAGGAGCCACATTGAGCTGGAGAAAAGCGGGTCTCAATTATTGGCTAGCCGTTGCTGGCCAAAACACAGGCGTAGCTCAGCTGTGTGTTTAGCCCTTTAGGAGGCATACTGGGAATCCAGCAAAAGGAGCTCTGGCTTAAAGGCCCTGTGGGAGTGGAAATAGCATTGAGAGTAGCAATAGGCCGCTCTCAGTGCAAGAGATTTCCAGCTGTACGACATAGGCTGTGTAAAAGTCAGGGTCGGACAGACGTACCGTAAGAAAGAGCCGGGTGTTACCCTCCGTGTACGGTCAAAAGTGTGTCCCTGGACGCAGGCAACACTGGTAAGGCTTGGTTAACCAAGGATGGGTTGTGGCAGATCCATGTTTTGGGGGGGAAATAGTCCTTCCAGAGGGATACTCCAATTAGTTCCCTTGGACCACCTATTTCATTCTTTAAGGGGCTTTGTGGCCTTCACCCCATAACTAGATCTCATGTACTGAGCAGCCGTCTGACCACACAGGGGGGGGGGGGTGTGTGGTCAGACGGCTGCTCAGTACATGAGATCTAGTTATGGGGTGAAGGCCACAAAGCCCCTTAAAGAATGGAATAGGTGGTCCAAAGGGAACTAATTGGAGTATCCCTCTGGAAGGTATTTTTGACGTATGGAGATGGGAAAAATGTATTATGGAGTTCAGGCCCAGGCTCCAGTCGACAAAAAAGTTGGAGGTAGCGCAATGGTGGCTGCAAAAGTCAATCATGGTAAGTTAGCAGGGCGTACAGAAAATGGTTTCAATCCGGAAGAACCGAGTGATGTACACCTGGCCTTAAGGGGTAACTGATGTTAGGGATCCGATGCAGGAAGCAGAGGAGGCTCTATCTGGGCTGACTTTGTTAAAACAAGCCGGATCCACCAAACCCGGGCCTACTGAAACACAACCAGTTCCCGAGGTAAGTGAGTCCCCAACTGTCTCTTCAACCTCCACTACTGACAGGGTCGCTTCTGACACTGCCAGCTCTTCCCAAACCGTTTCTCAAACCCCCTTTCCTGTCCCTCAATCTTCTCCGGCACCCACTCCTTCTACATCTCCTCCCTCTGTTTCTAACTATAAGGCTTTCTCCACCTGTGACCTAACCTACAAACAATCTGTGAGTCTAGAGGGATCGACACCAGATTAAAAAATCGGGTGGACTGCATCAATGAGCTCAAAACCTCCGAAACGACCACAACTCCCAAACTGTATCCCAACCTGGATGACCTCAGATTGGATGGGGCTGTGAGTGAGGTGATACGTCTCAGTCCTCCCATGAAGTCTTAATAGAATGTGTCGGCAGATAAGAACTAGTTGGCCCATCTAGTCTGCCCAATATACTGAATACTATGGATAGCCCCTGTCCCTATCTTATATTAAGGGTTGCCTTATGCCTATCCCATGCATGCTTAAACTCCTTCACTGTATTTGCTGCTACCACTTCTGCAGGAAGGCTATTCCATGCATCCACTGCTCTCTCAGTAAAGTAATACTTCCTGATATTACTTTTAAACCTTTGCCCCTTTAATTTAAAACTATGTCCTCTTGTAGCAGTTTTTCTCCTTTTAAATATTCTCTCCTCTTTTACCTTGTTGATTCCCTTTATGTATTTAAAAGTTTCTATCATATCACCTCTGTCTAGTCTTTCTTCCAAGCTATACATGTTAAGGTCCTTTAATCTTTCCTGGTAAGTTTTATCCTGCAATCCATGTACCAGTTTAGTAGCTCTTCTCTGAACTCTCTCCAAAGTATCAATATCCTTCTGGAGATATGGTCTCCAGTACTGAGCACAATACTCCAAATGAAATCTCACTAGTGCTCTGTAGAGCAGCATGAGCACCTCCCTCTTTCTACTGGTAATTCCTCTCCCTATACACCCAAGCATTCTTCTAGCATTTCCTGCTGCTCTATGACAATGTCTGCCTACCTTTAAGTCTTTTGAAATAATGACCCCTAAATCCCTTTCCTCAGATACTGAGGTTAGGACTGTATCGCTGATTTTATATTCTGCTCTTGGGTTTTTACGCCCCAGGTGCATTATCTTGCACTTATCAACATTAAAGTTTAGTTGCCAGATTTTTGACCATTCCTCTAGTTTTCCTAAATCCTTTTCCATTTGGTGTATCCCTCCAGGGACATCAACCCTGTTACAAATCTTTGTGTCATCAGCAAAAAGACACACCTTACCATTGAGGCCTTCTGCAATTTCGCTGATAAAGATATTAAACAATATGGGTCCCAGAACAGAACCCTGAGGTACCCCACTGGTAACAATACCATGGTCTGAATATACTCCATTGACTACAACCCTCTGTTGTCTGTCCCTCAGCCACTGCCTAATCCATTCAACAATATGGGAGTCCATGCCCAAAGACTGCAATTTATTGATAAGCCTTCTATGTGGGACAGTATCAAAAGCCTTACTAAAGTCTAGATAAGCAATGTCTACTGCACCTCCTCCATCTATTATTTTAGTCACCCAATTAAAAAAATCAATAAGATTAGTTTGACATGATCACCCTGAAGTAAACCCATGCTGATTTTCATCTTTCAATCCATGGGATTTTAGATGCTCCACAATCCTCTCCTTAGGTATGGTTTCCATTAATTTCCCCACTATTGATGTCAGGCTTACTGGCCTATAGTTGCCCGATTCCTCCCTACTACCTTTCTTGTGAATAGGCACAACATTTGCTAATTTCCAATCTTCTGGGATGACTCCTGTTGCCAGTGATTGGTTAAATAAATCTGTTAATGGTTTTTCTAGTTCACCGCTGAGCTTTTTTAATAGCTTTGGGTGTATCCCATCAGGCCCCTCTGACTTATTTGTATTAATTTTAGACAGCTGACTTAGAACCTCTTCCTCTGTAAAGACACATGCATCAAAAGAATCATTAGTCTTCTTTCCTAACTGAGGTCCTTTTCCTTCATTTTGCTTTGTAAAAACTGAACAGTATTCATTGGGGCAGTCAGCTAGTTCTTTATCTTCTTACATATACCTTCCTTCTTTTGTTTTTAATTTGATAATTCCTTGTTTTAGTTTCCTTTTTTCATTTATGTAGCTGAAGAATGCCTTATCGCCTTTTTTCCCTGACTGAACTAATTTCTCTTCTGCCTGTGCTTTAGAAGCTCTTATGACTTGTTTGGCCTCTCTCTGCCTAATTTTATAAATTTGCCTGTCATCCTCGTTTTTTTTTAATAATTCCTAAATGCTATCTTTTTGTTTTTAATGATTTTGGCCACTTCTGCTGAGTACCACAGTGGTCTCTTCCTTTTTTTGCTTTTACTGACAAGCCTAATGCAAATTTCTGTTACCTTCAATAGTGCCACTTTTAAATAGTCCCATTTCTCCTGGACTCCAATGAAACTGTTCCAATCTGATAGGGACTCGTATACCACTAATCTAATTTTAGAAAAGTCAGTTTTTCTAAAATCTAAAACTTTTGTTTTTGTGTGGTGTGACTCAGTCACTGACTGGTGATCACTAGATCCCAAGCTTTCCCCTACAGTAATATCATATACCAAATTCCCATTTGTGAATACTAAATCTAAAATGGCCTCCTTCCGGGTTGGCTCCTCAACTACTTGCTGTAGAGATAATCCCAGTAGGGAATTTAGAATATCCGTACTCCTGGCAGAACTAGCTATTTTGGTTTTCCAGTTTACATCAGGAAGATTGAAGTCTCCCATAATGATAACTTCCCCCTTCAAGGTCATTTTAACTATTTCCTCAACTAGTAGATCATCTAATTCTTTGACTTGGCTAGGTGGTCTATATATCACACCTACACGAGTTACCTTATGATTATCAAGCTGCAAGGTAAGCCAAACTGACTCTAAATTGTTCTCGCTAACTTGTATCAAATTAGATTTTATGCTATCTTTCACATACAGTGCCACCCCTCCCCTTTCTTGCCTTCTCTGTCTTTCCTGTATAGAGAGAACTCTGGTATTGCTATATCCCAGTCATTACTCCCATTGAACCACGTCTCAGCAACAGCCACTACATCTATATTCTCAGATGTCATTATAGCCTCAAGTTCATTGATCTTATTCCCTAAACTGCGAGCATTTGTAGACAAGAATCTGAGCTTGTCATTTCTTAACCTTTGTGCTACTGGCATCTTCTGGCATTGTTCCGGGGGGCAGTTGGACTGCTGGATTATCACTCTTTTGCCCCCCTTTCCTCGTTTAAATGCTCCTTAGCCAATAATTGGAACTGTTCACCGAGGACATTCGTTCCCTTGAGAGAAAGATGCAAGCCATCTTTCTTGTACAGTTCTTTTCCATTCCAACAAGAGCTAACATGAGACACAAAACCAAACCCTTGGTTCAGACACCATTCTCCAAGCCATACATTGAATTCCTTAATGTGCATCTTCCTGTCATGCTGAAGGTTATGCACAGGCAAAACTGCAGAGAATTAAACAGTTGATGCAACCTCCCGTATAGCCTTTCCAAGTGTGTGAAAAGCTTCTTTCACCTTTGAAACCTCATTGCAAGCCAGATCGTTTGTCCCAAGATGGACAATAACATCCACCTCCCTTTCCTGCTTTGCTTGCCTAACAATATTAAGGATCCGTCGTCTATCCCTGCTAGCGGTAGCACCAGGGAGACATCTCACAACACAGTTCTCCCCAAACTTCACACCTCTTATGATGGAATCGCCCATCAACAGCTGCTTACTATCAATCCTCACCTTCTCCTTTTAGTCTTTGGCTGAAGTCTTGCATACTTTAGGCATGGGAAATGATTGTTTCTCACCCACTGTGCTTGAGCCATCCTCCATGTTGCTCTTGCACTCTGAAAGTGCTGCAAATGAATTTTGGAGAGCCACAGACTGTGGGACATGTCTTCTATCCACAACTCTCAGTCTACCAGAACCTACAGTAAACCATCTTCCATTTCTAGGGGGCCTCTGTGGCAGTGGCATTGCAACGTTCTCAGCCTGAGTTTGTTTAATGGTTAATTTACAAATCTCATATTTCAAAAAGGTAATTTCCTGCTGCATTATGGAGAGCTGTCTACAGATCAGACAGCATCCAACCCACTAAAGAGTGGAAGCTGAAATAAAAGCACAACAATTCCTGCACAGAACCAGATCTGCCATTGTAGAGGAGAAAGATTTTAAACAAACAAATCTTACTTGTTTAGATTGTATCCACCTCCAGATTACCTCCTGAGTATCTCCTGAATATCTCCAATGCACTTATTAATCAGCACTTGGAATAGCGGCCTTGGAAAAGCAGCAAGCTATAATTAGCAAGCTAATACTATGTTGCTATATATACACACACTCCCACAAAGGCTCCTCCCCCAACAGCAAATTAACACCTTACTTTGCCTATGCTAATTTGCAATCAGACAATAGTGATACCCTGTCTAACAAATTCCTTACCTCTTTTGAAACACAGTGTCTGAGTATCCACCAGAAACACCACTGAAGTTCGGCTACAGTGGGAAAACTCAGAGTTAGACTAAGTTAGTTTCCTGAATATCTCCAATGCACTTATAAATCAGCACTTGGAATACCAGCCTTGGAAAAGCAGCAAGCCCAATTTCTCAGATGTGTACCCAGCTCGTTGCATGACCCCCAGTCTGAGGCCTATCCAGTACGGGTACAACAGTACGAAGGACCACCCAACACACAAGGTAAGTGTGTATTAATGGAGAGGGTAGTGTGGCATGTCCCTTTTAACCCTGCAGAAATCCGGTCAATCCTGGCCGAGTTACCGGACTATAGGACCAACCCACGGGGGTTCGCTTGGATGTTCATCCAGAACCAGCCTAGTTTCTGCAGGCCAAGGTGGGCCCGGAGGTAACCAGTGTCATTATAGCAAGCTGTAACATCACCACCCACGAGCAGGCCACCTCAGTAGGTAAGGAGTTTTGTATAGCTCTTAAATCCACACTTCCAGAACTATATGGTGCTAATTCCACCCTGGATATGATGAAGTTAAATTAAAACCCAGGTGAAGAGTGTGCTTGTTTCTGGCAGCGCCTGAAACAGGCGGCACTGGACGCGGACCTCTAGGTCGGTCCTGATGTACCACCCGATGGCATGAAGGTCACTCCCACATATCTTTTGCTCAGGGCCAAATTCTTGGAGGGCATCAACACCAAGATTCGGGACCAGCTACTCCTAGCCAGACCCGAATACAGTAATATGTCCATGTCTGCAATTTTGTCCACTATCTCCGCTATAGAGAGAGAGATGGATAGAAGGAAGCAGGACAAGGCGGATAAGGTCCTTGTATCACAGGACCCTGAAAGAGAATGGAAGAGAAGGGATGTTCGGAGGCAAAGGTTTAGTAACTACAAGTGCCATAACTGTGGTCGAGAGGGCCACATCCGAAAGCACTGCCCGAAGCTTGTCGATAAACCAGGAGGCAAATGGCAGTTCATCCCAGACAACCCTTCAACGCCTGTCATAGGAATGGTAAGTGATGCCTATGAGTCATCATAGGACATCGGCAAATCGGTGTCAGCACACATCAACCTTTTTCTTGAGGAACTAAAACACCCCTCCTTTGCCTCATTGACACCGGTGCAGCCAGAACTGTTTTGAGATCTCAGGATCTTCAAGGCAAGGTTCCCCTCTCTGGGTAGCGCACACCAACAGTAGGTCTCACAGGTCAGACAGTGTCTCCATTGCAGATTGGGTCAGCACACAGAAGCTATCCGGTCAGTATTGGTCTCGGATGATGTTCACATCAACTTGCTGGGGGAAGACATCTTATCGGAAATTCAGGCAGTCATTGAGTACACTCCGATGGGCGTTGTGGTGAGTAGTACACTATTTGAAGAAAGATTGTGTACCATGGTAGCTTTATCCTACCTGACTGAGCCAACATGTTTTCTGGAGCTGGATATATTAGCAGAGATTGATCCCAAAATCTGGGCGGTTGACAAATACGATGTGGGTCTCCTGCCGGTGCCACCGGCTACAGTCAACATTAGGCCAGGGAGCGTTTTGCCCAGACTTCCACAATACCCTTTGAGCGTGGCCCAAATGGACAGTCTGAAAATCCAGATAGACAGTTACCTACAGATAGGGGTCCTCACACCAACAAAATCGCCCTGTAACACCCCACTGTTCCCAGTAGCCAAAAAGACAGCCAAAGGCCAGGAAACAACATACCGACTAGTACATGACCTAAGAGCTGTAAACAAGATCATCATCAGCGATGCTCCCATGGTGCCCAACCCACACACTCTACTGGCCTCAATACCACCAAACTCAAAAATTTTCTCTGTCATTGATCTAACAAACGCATTTTTTTTCAGTACCACCGGATCCTCAGTGCCAATACCTTTTTGCCTTTTCATTCCAGGGTCAGCAACTCACTTGGACATGTCTCCCTCAGGGGTCAGTGACCAGTCCCTTAGAATACAGCTGCAAATGAAAAATCGTTTTGGATCAGTGTACCCCGATGAATCCAGGGGTGACGTTGCTACAGTATGTGGATGACTTTCTAATTTGCTGTCCCACCTCAGAGGATTGTTATCAACATACTGTGTCACTGCTCAACCACCTGGAAACAAGGCCAGTAAGGAAAAACTACCAATTTTCAGGGAGAAAGTTATCTTTTTGGGGCACTGTATCTCTCAGGGAACCCGACACCTGACCACCCAGAAAGTCCAGACTCTGAATGATCTGCAGAGACTGAAAAATCACCGGCAACTGAGGGCTGTCCTCGGACTGGTCAACTACTGCAGGGACTGGATACTAGAGTTGAGCGAACACCTGGATGTTCGGGTTCGAGAAGTTCGGCCGAACATCCCGGAAATGTTCGGGTTCGGGATCCGAACCCGATCCGAACTTCGTCCCGAACCCGAACCCCATTGAAGTCAATGGGGACCCGAACTTTTCGGCACTAAAAAGGCTGTAAAACAGCCCAGGAAAGAGCTAGAGGGCTGCAAAAGGCAGCAACATGTAGGTAAATCCCCTGCAAACAAATGTGGATAGGGAAATGAATTAAAATAAAAATTAAATAAATAAAAATTAACCAAAATCAATTGGAGAGAGGTTCCATAGCAGAGAATCTGGCTTCCCGTCACCCACCACTGGAACAGTCCATTCTCAGATATTTAGGCCCCGGCACCCAGGCAGAGGAGAGAGGTCCCGTAACAGACAATCTGGCTTCATGTCAGCAGAGAATTAGTCTGCATGTCATAGCAGAGAATGAGGCTTCACGTCAGCCACCACTGCAACAGTCCATTGGCATATATTTAGGCCCAGCACACACACAGGCAGAGGAGAGAGGTCCCGTAACAGAGAATCTGGCTTCATGTCAGCAGAGAATCAGTCTGCATGTCATAGCAGAGAATGAGGCTTCACGTCAGCCACCACTGCAACAGTCCATTGGCATATATTTAGGCCCAGCACCCAGGCAGAGGAGGGAGGTCCCGTAACAGAGAATCTGTCTTCATGTCAGCAGAGAATTAGTCTGCATGTCATAGCAGAGAATGAGGCTTCACGTCAGCCACCACTGCAACAGTCCATTGGCATATATTTAGGCCCAGCACACACACAGGCAGAGGAGAGAGGTCCCGTAACAGAGGATCTGGCTTCATGTCAGCAGAGAATCAGTCTGCATGTCATAGCAGAGAATCAGGCTTCACGTCAGCCACCACTGCAACAGTCCATTGTCATAAATTTAGGCCCAGCACCCAGGCAGAGGAGAGAGGTCCCGTAACAGAGAATCTGGCTTCATGTCAGCAGAGAATCAGTCTTCATATCATAGCAGAGAATCAGGCTTCACGTCACCCACCACTGTAAGAGTCAATTTTCATAAATTTAGGCCCAGAACCCAGGCAGAGGAGAAAGGTCCCGTAACAGACAATCTGGCTTCATGTCAGCAGAGAATCAGTCTTCATATCATAGCAGAGAATCAGGCTTCACGTCACCCACCACTGTAAGAGTCAATTTTCATAAATTTAGGCCCAGAACCCAGGCAGAGGAGAAAGGTCCCGTAACAGACAATCTGGCTTCATGTCAGCAGAGAATCAGTCTTCATATCATAGCAGAGAATCAGGCTTCACGTCACCCACCACTGCAACAGTCCATTGGCATATATTTAGGCCTAGCACACAGGCAGAGCAGAGAGGTCCCGTAACAGACAATCTGGCTTCATGACAGCAGAGAATCAGTCTGCATGTCATAGCAGAGAATCAGGCTTCACGTCAGCCACCACTGCAACAGTCCATTGTCATAAATTTAGGCCCAGCACCCAGGCAGAGGAGAGAGGTCCCGTAACAGAGAATCTGGCTTCATGTCAGCAGAGAATCAGTCTTCATATCATAGCAGAGAATCAGGCTTCACGTCACCCACCACTGTAAGAGTCAATTTTCATAAATTTAGGCCCAGAACCCAGGCAGAGGAGAAAGGTCCCGTAACAGACAATCTGGCTTCATGTCAGCAGAGAATCAGTCTTCATATCATAGCAGAGAATCAGGCTTCACGTCACCCACCACTGCAACAGTCAATTTTCATAAATTTAGGCCCAGAACCCAGGCAGAGGAGAAAGGTCCCGTAACAGACAATCTGGCTTCATGTCAGCAGAGAATCAGTCTTCATATCATAGCAGAGAATCAGGCTTCACGTCACCCACCACTGCAACAGTCCATTGGCATATATTTAGGCCTAGCACACAGGCAGAGCAGAGAGGTCCCGTAACAGACAATCTGGCTTCATGACAGCAGAGAATCAGTCTGCATGTCATAGCAGAGAATCAGGCTTCACGTCAGCCACCACTGCAACAGTCCATTGTCATAAATTTAGGCCCAGCACCCAGGCAGAGGAGAGAGGTCCCGTAAAAGAGGATCTGGCTTCATGTCAGCAGAGAATCAGTCTGCATGTCATAGCAGAGAATGAGGCTTCACGTCACCCACCACTGCAACAGTCCATTGGCATATATTTAGGCCTAGCACACAGGCAGAGCAGAGAGGTCCCGTAACAGACAATCTGGCTTCATGTCAGCAGAGAATCAGTCTGCATGTCATAGCAGAGAATGAGGCTTCACGTCACCCACCACTGCAACAGTCCATTGGCATATATTTAGGCCTAGCACACAGGCAGAGCAGAGAGGTCCCGTAACAGACAATCTGGCTTCATGACAGCAGAGAATCAGTCTGCATGTCATAGCAGAGAATGAGGCTTCACGTCAGCCACCACTGCAACAGTCCATTGGCATATATTTAGGCCTAGCACACAGGCAGAGGAGAGGTTCATTCAACTTTGGGTAGCCTCGCAATATAATGGTAAAATGAAAATAAAAATAGGATTGAATGAGGAAGTGCCCTGGAGTCCAATAATATATGGTTATGGGGAGGTAGTTAATGTCTAATCTGGACAAGGGACGGACAGGTCCTGTGGGATCCATGCCTGGTTCATTTTTATGAACGTCAGCTTGTCCACATTGGCTGTAGACAGGCGGCTGCGTTTGTCTGTAATGACGCCCCCTGCCGTGCTGAATACACGTTCAGACAAAACGCTGGCTGCCGGGCAGGCCAGCACCTCCAAGGCATAAAAGGCTAGCTCTGGCCACGTGGACAATTTAGAGACCCAGAAGTTGAATGGGGCCGAACCATCAGTCAGTACGTGGAGGGGTGTGCACACGTACTGTTCCACCATGTTAGTGAAATGTTGCCTCCTGCTAACACGTTGCGTATCAGGTGGTGGTGCAGTTAGCTGTGGCGTGTTGACAAAAGTTTTCCACATCTCTGCCATGCTAACCCTGCCCTCAGAGGAGCTGGCCGTGACACAGCTGCCTTGGCGACCTCTTGCTCCTCCTCTGCCTTGGCCTTGGGCTTCCACTTGTTCCCCTGTGACATTTGGGAATGCTCTCAGTAGCGCGTCTACCAACGTGCGCTTGTACTCGCGCATCTTCCTATCACGCTCCAGTGCAGGAAGTAAGGTGGGCACATTGTCTTTGTAGCGTGGATCCAGCAGGGTGGCAACCCAGTAGTCCGCACAGGTTAAAATGTGGGCAACTCTGCTGTCGTTGCGCAGGCACTGCAGCATGTAGTCGCTCATGTGTGCCAGGCTGCCCAGGGATAAGGACAAGCTGTCCTCTGTGGGAGGCGTATCGTCATCGTCCTGCCTTTCCCCCCAGCCACGCACCAGTGATGGACCCGAGCTGCGTTGGGTGCCACCCCGCTGTGACCATGCTTCATCCTCATCCTCCTCCACCTCCTCCTCATCCTCGTCCTCCTCGTCCTCCAGTAGTGGGCCCTGGCTGGCCACATTTGTACCTGGCCTCTGCTGTTGCCAAAAACCTCCCTCTGAGTCACTTCGAAGAGACTGGCCTGAAAGTGCTAAAAATGACCCCTCTTCCTCCTCCTCCTCCTCCTCCTCCTGGGCCACCTCCTCTTCCATCATCGCCCTAAGTGTTTTCTCAAGGAGACATAGAAGTGGTATTGTAACGCTGATAACGGTGTCATCGCCACTGGCCATGTTGGTGGAGTACTCGAAACAGCGCAACAGGGCACACAGGTCTCGCATGGAGGCCCAGTCATTGGTGGTGAAGTGGTGCTGTTCTGTAGTGCGACTGACCCGTGCGTGCTGCAGCTGAAACTCCACTATGGCCTGCTGCTGCTCGCACAGTCTGTCCAGCATGTGCAAGGTGGAGTTCCACCTGGTGGGCACGTCGCATATGAGGCGGTGAGCGGGAAGGCCGAAGTTACGCTGTAGCGCAGACAGGCGAGCAGCAGCAGGATGTGAACGCCGGAAGCGCGAACAGACGGCCCGCACTTTATGCAGCAGCTCTGACATGTCGGGGTAGTTGTGAATGAACTTCTGCACCACCAAATTCAGCACATGCGCCAAGCAAGGGATGTGCGTCAAATTGGCTAGTCCCAGAGCTGCAACGAGATTTCGCCCATTATCACACACCACCAGGCCGGGCTTGAGGCTCACCGGCAGCAACCACTCGTCGGTCTGTTGTTCTATACCCCGCCACAACTCCTGTGCGGTGTGGGGCCTGTCCCCCAAACATATGAGTTTCAGAATGGCCTGCTGACGTTTACCCCGGGCTGTGCTGAAGTTGGTGGTGAAGGTGTGTGGCTGACTGGATGAGCAGGTGGAAGAAGAGGAGGAGGAAGCCGAGAAGGAGGAGGTGGCAACAGGAGGCAAAGAATGTTGCCCTGCGATCCTTGGCGGCGGAAGGACGTGCGCCAAACAGCTCTCCGCCTGGGGCCCAGCTGCCACTACATTTACCCAGTGTGCAGTTAGGGAGATATAGCGTCCCTGGCCGTGCTTACTGGTCCACGTATCTGTGGTTAGGTGGACCTTGCCACAGATGGCGTTGCGCAGTGCACACTTGATTTTATCGGATACTTGGTTGTGCAGGGAAGGCACGGCTCTCTTGGAGAAGTAGTGCCGGCTGGGAACAACATACTGTGGGACAGCAAGCGACATGAGCTGTTTGAAGCTGTCTGTGTCCACCAGCCTGAATGACAGCATTTCATAGGCCAGTAGTTTAGAAATGCTGGCATTCAGGGCCAGGGATCGAGGGTGGCTAGGTGGGAATTTACGCTTTCTCTCAAATGTTTGTGAGATGGAGAGCTGAACGCTGGCGTGTGACATGGTTGAGACGCTTGGTGACGGAGGTGGTGGTGGTGGTGTTGGTGGTACATCCCCTGTTTGCTGGGCGGCAGGTGCCAACGTTCCTCCAGAGGCGGAGGAAGAGGCCGAGGCGGCAGCAGCAGAATAGGCCGAGGCGGCAGCAGCAGAAGAGGTAGCAGGGGGAGCCTGAGTGACTTCCTTGGTTTTAAGGTGTTTACTCCACTGCAGTTCATGCTTTGCATGCAGGTGCCTGGTCATGCAGGTTGTGCTCAGGTTCAGAACGTTAATGCCTCGCTTCAGGCTCTGATGGCACAGCGTGCAAACCACTCGGGTCTTGTCGTCAGCACATTGTTTGAAGAAGTGCCATGCCAGGGAACTCCTTGAAGCTGCCTTTGGGGTGCTCGGTCCCAGATGGCGGCGGTCAGTAGCAGGCGGAGTCTCTTGGCGGCGGGTGTTCTGCTTTTGCCCACTGCTCCCTCTTTTGCTACGCTGTTGGCTCGGTCTCACCACTGCCTCTTCCTCCGAACTGTGAAAGTCAGTGGCACGACCTTCATTCCATGTGGGGTCTAGGACCTCATCGTCCCCTGCATCGTCTTCCACCCAGTCTTGATCCCTGACCTCCTGTTCAGTCTGCACACTGCAGAAAGACGCAGCAGTTGGCACCTGTGTTTCGTCATCATCAGAGACATGCTGAGGTGGTATTCCCATGTCCTCATCATCAGGAAACATAAGTGGTTGTGCGTCAGTGCATTCTATGTCTTTCACCGCTGGGGAAGGGCTAGGTGGATGCCCTTGGGAAACCCTGCCAGCGGAGTCTTCAAACAGCATAAGAGACTGCTGCATAACTTGAGGCTGAGACAGTTTCCCTGGTATGCATGGGGGTGATGTGACAGACTGATGGGGTTGGTTTTCAGGCGCCATCTGTGCGCTTTCTGCAGAAGACTGGGTGGGAGATAATGTGAACGTGCTGGATCCACTGTCGGCCACCCAATTGACTAATGCCTGTACCTGCTCAGGCCTTACCATCCTTAGAACGGCATTGGGCCCCACCATATATCGCTGTAAATTCTGGCGGCTACTGGGACCTGAGGTAGTTGGTACACTAGGACGTGTGGATGTGGCAGAACGGCCACGTCCTCTCCCAGCACCAGAGGGTCCACTAACACCACCACGACCATGTCCACGTCCGCGTCCCTTACTAGATGTTTTTCTCATTGTTATGGTTCACCACAACAACAAATATATTATTTGGCCCAATGTATTGTATTCAAATTCAGCGGGATATAAATTTGAGGCCTAGTATTTAGGCGCTGGGTGACCGGTATGGATTTAGTGACAGAATTAGACTTGGAAATGCACAGAAGCGTGTGTGTGAAGTTATTCTGAATGACCCAATGTGCACCTTGAATATTATATACCCTTTTTGGGATAGATTTCAAATAGCTCTGATATAGCAGGAACCACTAAATTATGAAATTGCTAAATTGGGAATTGTACTTCAACCCAGAACAAAAAATGTGCTTTGACGGGCACTAAATAACTTTCCCAGCTACAACAGGACAGCGGTAACGAGAGATTTAGAGGGATTTAAATTTGAGGCCTAGTATTTAGGCGCTGGGTGACAGGTATGGGTTTAGTGACAGAATTAGACTTGGAAATACACAGTAGCGGGTGTGTGTGAAGTTATTCTGAATGACCCAATGTGCACCTTCAATATTATATACCCTTTTTGGGATAGATTTCAAATAGCTCTGATATAGCAGAAACCACTAAATTATGAAATTGCTAAATTGGGAATTGTACTTCAACCCAGAACAAAAAATGTGCTTTGACGGACACTAAATATCTTGCCCAGCAACAACAGTACAGCGGTGGGTAACGAGAGATTTAGAGGGATTTAAATTTGAGGCCTAGTATTTAGGCGCTGGGTCACCGGTATGGATTTAGTGACAGAATTAGACTTGGAAATGCACAGAAGCGTGTGTGTGAAGTTATTCTGAATGACCCTATGTGCACCTTCAATATTATATACCCTTTTAGGGATAGATTTCAAATAGCTCTGATATAGCAGAAACCACTAAATTATGAAATTGCTAAATTGGGAATTGTACTTCAACCCAGAACAAAAAATGTGCTTTGACGGACACTAAATATCTTGCCCAGCAACAACAGTACAGCGGTGGGTAACGAGAGATTTAGAGGGATTTAAATTTGAGGCCTAGTATTTAGGCGCTGGGTCACCGGTATGGATTTAGTGACAGAATTAGACTTGGAAATGCACAGAAGCGTGTGTGTGAAGTTATTCTGAATGACCCTATGTGCACCTTCAATATTATATACCCTTTTAGGGATAGATTTCAAATAGCTCTGATATAGCAGAAACCACTAAATTATGAAATTGCTAAATTGGGAATTGTACTTCAACCCAGAACAAAAAATGTGCTTTGACGGACACTAAATATCTTGCCCAGCAACAACAGTACAGCGGTGGGTAACGAGAGATTTAGAGGGATTTAAATTTGAGGCCTAGTATTTAGGCGCTGGGTCACCGGTATGGATTTAGTGACAGAATTAGACTTGGAAATGCACAGAAGCGTGTGTGTGAAGTTATTCTGAATGACCCTATGTGCACCTTCAATATTATATACCCTTTTAGGGATAGATTTCAAATAGCTCTGATATAGCAGAAACCACTAAATTATGAAATTGCTAAATTGGGAATTGTACTTCAACCCAGAACAAAAAATGTGCTTTGACGGACACTAAATATCTTGCCCAGCAACAACAGTACAGCGGTGGGTAACGAGAGATTTAGAGGGATTTAAATTTGAGGCCTAGTATTTAGGCGCTGGGTCACCGGTATGGATTTAGTGACAGAATTAGACTTGGAAATGCACAGAAGCGTGTGTGTGAAGTTATTCTGAATGACCCTATGTGCACCTTCAATATTATATACCCTTTTAGGGATAGATTTCAAATAGCTCTGATATAGCAGAAACCACTAAATTATGAAATTGCTAAATTGGGAATTGTACTTCAACCCAGAACAAAAATGTGCTTTGACGGACACTAAATATCTTGCCCAGCAACAACAGTACAGCGGTGGGTAACGAGAGATTTAGAGGGATTTAAATTTGAGGCCTAGTATTTAGGCGCTGGGTCACCGGTATGGATTTAGTGACAGAATTAGACTTGGAAATGCACAGAAGCGTGTGTGTGAAGTTATTCTGAATGACCCTATGTGCACCTTGAATATTATATACCCTTTTAGGGATAGATTTCAAATAGCTCTGATATAGCAGAAACCACTAAATTATGAAATTGCTAAATTGGGAATTGTACTTCAACCCAGAACAAAAAATGTGCTTTGACGGACACTAAATATCTTGCCCAGCAACAACAGTACAGCGGTAACGAGAGATTTAGAGGGATTTAAATTTGAGGCCTAGTATTTAGGCGCTGGGTGACAGGTATGGGTTTAGTGACAGAATTAGACTTGGAAATACACAGTAGCGGGTGTGTGTGAAGTTATTCTGAATGACCCAATGTGCACCTTCAATATTATATACCCTTTTTGGGATAGATTTCAAATAGCTCTGATATAGCAGGAACCACTAAATTATGAAATTGCTAAATTGGGAATTGTATTTCAACCCAGAACAAGAAATGTGCTTGAACGGACACTAAATAACTCGCCCAGCTACAGCACTAGGGACAGATTTAGCTGGATATAAATTTGAGGCCTAGTATTTAGGCGCTGGGTGACCGGTATGGATTTAGTGACAGAATTAGACTGGGATATGGCCAAAAAATAAACAGACTATTGCTGGTTAAATGCACTTGGTGTGACAGCTTCACCCTGATGTAGGCTTTAGCCAAAAAACAACCACACCATTGAGGGTTAAATGCACTTGGTGACAGGCGCAGCTTGCCCCTGATTTTGTATATGGCCAAAAAATGAACAGACTATTGCTGGTTAAATGCACTTGGTGTGACAGCTTCACCCTGATGTAGGCTTTAGCCAAAAAACAACCACACCATTGAGGGTTAAATGCACTTGGTGACAGGCGCAGCTTGCCCCTGATTTTGTATATGGCCAAAAAATGAACAGACTATTGCTGGTTAAATGCACTTGGTGTCACAGCTTCACCCTGATGTAGGCTTTAGCCAAAAAACAACCACACCATTGAGGGTTAAATGCACTTGGTGACAGGCGCAGCTTGCCCCTGATTTTGTATATGGCCAAAAAATGAACAGACTATTGCTGGTTAAATGCACTTGGTGTGACAGCTTCACCCTGATGTAGGCTTTAGCCAAAAAACAACCACACCATTGAGGGTTAAATGCACTTGGTCGCAGCTTGTGCTGGCGCACCACAAGACACAAAATGGCCGCCGATCACCCCAGAAAAATGAGACTGACAAACGGTCTGTGCAGCCTAAAAACAGTGAGCAATTGAGGATCAGCAGCTCAATGATCCACAGCTGCAGATCGATCAGTTAATCAAGTCCTTTGGAGGAGTTAATCTGCCTAATCTCGCCCTACTGTCGCAGCCGCAACCTCTCCCTACGCTAATCAGAGCAGAGTGACGGGCGGCGCTATGTGACTCCAGCTTAAATAGAGGCTGGGTCACATGGTGCTCTGGCCAATCACAGCCATGCCAATAGTAGGCATGGCTGTGATGGCCTCTTGGGGCAAGTAGTATGACGCTTGTTGATTGGCTGCTTTGCAGCCTTTCAAAAAGCGCCAAGAAAGCGTCACAAAAGCGCCAAGAAAGCGACGAACACCGAACCCGAACCCGGACTTTTACGAAAATGTCCGGGTTCGGGTCCGTGTCACGGACACCCCAAAATTCGGTACGAACCCGAACTATACAGTTCGAGTTCGCTCATCCCTACTGGATACCAAACATCTCTTCTAAACTGGGACCCCTCTACGAGCTGACATTTAAAACACCATTCCAAATGTCAGACAACGACTGGTCAATCCTCCAGGATCTGACCCAAGAACTCTCTAAAACACCAGCCTTAGGTCTGCCCAACTATGACCTACCCTTTTATCTTTTTTGCTACGAAAGCAAGGGCCACACGACAGGAGTATTGACCCAACTACATAGGTCCAGGTACCGACACATCATGTACCTGTCAACTGCTTTAGATCCAGTTATCCGAGGGTCACCGGGTTGTGTAAGGGCTGTGGCTGCCTGCGCTAAGAAAGTTGGCGACATAGTTCTGGACTCCCCTCTCACTCTCTATACTCCCTATTCGGTGCAAGAGATCCTGAATCAAGTCCAAACCAAACATCTCTCTGCAGCCAGATTGACCAAGTATGAGGTAGCCCTCTTGACTCCTACTAACTTGAGAATTAGACGGTGCACCATTTTGAATCCGGCATCTCTTCTTCCTGTTACCGAGGACGAAGAGAAGGGGGGAATAATGGTTCTAATGACCAACTCATGACCGACGGGACAATTTTTTTTTTCAGGTAACCACGTCGAAGAACATCATGACTGCCTTTCTCTGATGGAACTCGACTCAGCAGCTATCAGTCCGGTGAAGGAGACACCGATCTCAGATGCCAAAAATCTTTTTGTCGATGGTTCCAGGTATTACACCCCAGACGGTAAGCCACACACTGGGTATGCGGTGACAACGGTTAGAAGTGGTTGAAAAAGGCTCTTTGAGCTCACACATGTCGGCACAGGAAGCAGAGCTGTGAGCTTTGGCAAGGGCATGCGAGCTCCACCGAGGCCGAAGGATTAATGTCTATACGGAAACAAGATATTCTTATGGGATAGCTCATAACTTTGGGCCTATCTGGAGGGCAAGAGGGTTTCTGACCAGTTCAGGTAAGCCAGTAAGGCACGCAGAACTGATTGATAGGTTGTTCATTACCTTTAGCCTGCCGCACGAAATGGCCATTTTGAAGGTTAAGGCCCATACTATGGAGGCCACCATGGAGGCCTCTGGGAATGCCTTGGCAGATTGGGGCTGCTAAGGAGGGTGCTTTGGATCCAGGGGTGGGACCCTAATGCTTGCCATCCCTTCTGATGTACCGTTAGAGGAGTTTAAAAAACTGCATTCTCCGGCAGAGATGCATGAAAAAGGATATGGACAGCATTGGGGGAAAACCCTGGAACACAATGATATTTGGGGCCTTGATGGCAAATGGTGCCTGCCAAAGTCACTTTTTCCCATGATGGCCTACTCATCAAATTACCCTGGGCACCTGTCAAAAGCGGCTATGTGTGCGCAGGTGGAAGAGCATTGGATTGCACCTGGGTTCTGCACTGTGGCCACCATGTTTGCAGCATCTTGCCTGGTGTGTGCTCTCCACAACCCCGGTAGGACTGCAAAGCCACCACAGTGGCACCCAAACCAGATTACCCTTTCCAGCGAATCCAGATAGACTACATTACGTTAACAAGACGTGGGCCGTACGAGCATGCCCTGGTCTGTGTAGACATGTTCTCTGGTTGGCCTGAAGCGTGGCCCGTCAAATGCGCCAATGCCATGACAACCGCAAAGAAGATCCTGTCCGAGATTGTGTGCCGTTGGGGCCTGTCTGAGACTATCGAGTCGGATCGTGACTCTCACTTCACCGGGCAGATTTTTGCAGAGGTATGTAGAGCTCTCCACATCAACCAGGGTTTACATACTTCGTATCATCCTCAGAGCAGTGGTAAGGTTGAGCGTCTCAATGGGATCATTAAGACCCGGATTTCCAAAATTATGGCTGACACTCGGAAACCATGGCCCGAATGTCTCCCTATTGCCCTTTATTCCATCAGGAGTGCCCCAAAGAAACCTCATGGGTTATCACCCTATGAGGTCTTGTTTTGAAGCCCTCCTAAGACAGGATTGTACTACCCCCAACAGCTGTCATCTCTACATTCTCAGCTGACAGGGTATGTGCAGTCTCTGCAAAGGGAGCTTCAAAAGGTCCAGCACCGGGTCCGGGAGTCTCCCGGACCCCGACTTAATAACCGGTGTTCATTCTATCCAACCAGGGGATTGGGTTGTCTACAACAAACATCAGAGGATGGGACTAGAACCGAGATATCTTGGGCCGTTCCAGGTACAGCTGACTACACCAACCTCACTGAAGCTTGAAGGACGAGACAACTGGGTCCACGCCAGTCATTGCAAGAAGCTGCTGAACCATAGGCCAGAATGAAGTGTATCGTTTTTACTATCTTTCTTAGCTTTGTGTATTTTATCAATGGTAGTGATTATAAGCATCCTAATCTATTGTTTAAAATGCACCTCCAATTAGCTAAGGCAGCGAATAGGACCAATTGCTGGGTATGCTCAAAACCCCCTTCTAGCCATGGCAGCAGTTCATGCCATATATGATGTCCGTATTGGCATGAAAAAGTACGAGAAGCTTGCCAAAACCACTAGAAGACATGTATCTATAGAATTTAATGACACATTCCTGGAAGGGAACATCAGCTATAGTTTTAATGTTAGCGCTGATTCCTGCTTGTTGTTAGACAAACCTATATGGGTATCAGGGCAGTTAGGCAGTCCCCAGATGTGCTTCAACCTTAAGTTTGGCAATGAGAGTAAATTTATAGGAACCACTACCTGTGAGACGGGTATAACAGTGAACCTGACCAACGAAACTCCCAAGCTCTACCATAACACTAATAGGCCAGATTACATTTGCTGGAAGGAAGACTGTGATGTCCAGACCAAGGGAGCAATTCCCCAATCCATCATGCTCCTACTCAGCGCCCGTGACCTTCAGAAAAATTCATCATGCGCAGTGCTGACAGGTCACTTTTTGTGTGGCTTTTCAGCTTACAAGGTGATTCCCCGTAATGACAGAAGTTCATGTGTGTTAGTGAAACTTGTACCCGCTTCATATATTGCCGCTGATCGAGAGGATCTGCTATTGCGGAGGAGGGCAAGGATGCAGGCCAGAAATCGCAGAGAGCTGTTTTCCTCCCATGATCAGGTGTGGGCATGGTTCCCAGCTTTGACTAGGTGTGGTATCGAGTTAATGAAGCGACTGAACAACCTCTCATCATTGTGGACCGAGACCGTTGCAGCAGTGCGGGAGATCACTGAAGAACAAAATCAGATGAAAACCCTTGTCTTATAGGAGAAGATGGTGCTGGATTATCTTTTAGCTACTAAGGGGGTTTCTGTGAGTTTATAGGAGAGGACTGCTATACTATGCCAGTGATAAAGTCCAGGCCCATATGGATAAGGTCACTATGCTTCAGGGCAGAGCTAGGGCTTTTGCTAATGGGGGATGGAATCCTTTCATGGCTTTGGGTGGTTTTTGGGGATTTCCTGTTTTCCAGGTAACTGGTTGAAGGAAGTAGGAGTATATATCCTCATGTTGTTCCTTTTTCTCTTTATCCTATATATCCTGGTAAGATGTTCCTGCTGTTTGATCGATCGGATCGCCCAGGCACGTGCAGATGATCACATCCTTATCGCAGCTCAGGAATATATTACGGATCAACCTATGTCTTTGATGGAAAGGATGTCCAACTAAATGTCCATTGCCACACCACACCTCCCCACATCAGGACCTCCCTCATAGTCAACTCCCCGAAGAATCGAGCCGATGGATGGAGCATCATCATGGAGTCAATGACACCAAATAAGCACCACAACGACAAGGGCAAGCTGAGGAAACCGAAGATTCAGCAAGAGATTCAAAGAACACGGGGGACATATTACAAAGAGGAGGGAACTGTCGTGGAAATTTTTATTAGCATAGGATGACTATAGTGGACTTTCTCTTTAGCTTAGGAATGTTATGTAGGTTTATTTTGTATATGCCTCCCTGTGTAAGGTCTGACCGGATTACGGTTATAAAGGAGCGTGATCGGGTCACGACGTTGCAAGGGAAATTATCTAGATCAACACTGCCACCGTTGGTTTGAGGGGGATCTAATGGCTGCTGGCTCTGAGAGCACTGTTCTTAGTGAAAGCTCCAGCAGATCCTCATCAGCAACTGTGGGGTATAGCACACTGATGCCGGTCTCATTGAACCATGGGGGCCCCAACATGCTACAAAATATTGGTTGGTGGGACTGGTGGCCATGTGAATGCTATATCACCTTTCTTGGTCGACCCTGTTTTAAAAGACCTTCTTCAGGGACTGATTCCCCCTTTCGGAACAATGTCTAACAGAGGTTCACTTTGGGTCAGTAGGATATCTGTACCAAATTAAATAGATATTGTCCGATTAGGGCCATATCTGTTTAAATAAAAGGCTAAATCATTTGGAAGCATTTGCACATGTTCTGGGTGTGGTAGTGGATGGTGAGAATGTTTGAGCACCACCCACTGGCACTCTCAGGAAGTGTGCAAATGTGTACCTTTCAGTTCTGAAATGTATTCCTATTGGTCAAGGCATGAGGTGGATTGTACCTGCCTATCTGTAATATTATTGGGCGGCCATGTGCCATGGAGGGCGGGGTTAGCCCAGTAAAAAGGTCTAACACAGGTTAACAGACAGAATTTCTTGGACACGAAGCAGACTGTACGCGAGTTTTATTTCATCGGTGCTGGTTGCTTACACTTGCAAGTCTCCATATATCTAAAAGAGCTAATAGTACTTCACAAGGATCAGGATCCGACGGTACCAGTTTCCAAAACTACCATTACACTCATCCATGCTGTTTGTCAGCAATTCAGGACAAGCCCTCCTCCCCACTTCCTCCCAGGGTCATGTGAGAACCCTTCTTCTTCCTCCCTAGTGCTTTTTTCTCGCTGAAGTGCACTAAAATGGTGCTACGTTCTAGTGGATTCATCGAAAAACGAACCTGAAAAAGTCCAAGCCATTCAAACATGGTGGTTTCCCTCCTGCCACTGCAGTGGCACCTACTCTTCATTCGCATTCTCTCCCCCCCTTCACAGGGTTTATGCAGGTCACAGGAATACACGTGCCGCATTCTGAGGCTGAGGCAGCCTGGCTGCTGTGTGCATCATCAGCAGGAGTAAATGCCATTCACTTTGTCAGTGCCATTCACTGAATAGCAGAGGTGGTATGTGTGCATTCTGCTGCCCAACACAAATGAATGGCATTGTCCCTTACAATTGTGCTCTGGGGTAAATGTCCCTCCAAACCAAATTTATTTGTTTTTTAAGTATCACTGGTTTTTCATCATAAAATCGCTTATTTTTTTATTACAAATCATTTGTAATGTTAAGCGAACCAGAACTGTAAATTTTACGACTTTGGGTAAATGGACCCGGACCCGAACTTTGCTGGGCAGCCAATCAACAAGCTTTTAAGCTGTGGGCACTTAGTAATAGCATGGTTGTGATTGGCCGGTGCATCATGTGACCCAGCCTCTATAAAAGCTGGATCACGTGTAGCACTGCCCATCAGCTCTGAGTAGTGCAGGGACAGAAAGCAGGCAGCTGAAGTAAGGGACAGTGTTAGGAATCTCATCTGGCTATTTGTTATGTTGGTGACCTATAGTGAATTTTTTGTGGGTGCTATACACCAGCTTTGCACACCTGACAAAGAAATATAATAATTAATCTGGCTGTTAATTCTGTGGGTGACCTATAGCGAACTGTTGTGAGTGCAATGCACCATCTTTGCACCCCTGACACACAGATATAATAATTAATCTGGCTGTTAATTCTGTGGGTGACCTATAGTGATTTTTTTGTGGGTGCAATCCACCATCTTTGTACCCCTGACACAAAAATATAATAGTTAATCCATCTGTTAGATCGGTGGGTGACATATTCCCATTCTTGTTGTGAGGTACACTTACACTGCATACGTGACAGGAAAATTAATATAGTTAATCCACCTGTTAGTTCAATGGGTGACCTCTAAGAATGAGGAGAGCATCAAATAAGAGATGTGGCTCTGGTCGTGGTGCTGCTGGTGTTGGTGAGCTCCTATTGCAGGGAGAGGACATGGTTGATCTGTGACAGCTATATACCCAAATGAAACACCTTCCTCGGGTCCACGAAGGCGACAGAACGTTCAGCGTTATTTTGTAGGCCCAAATACCGGTGTACGAATGGTGAGGCCAGAACAAGTAGAGGCGGTAGTAGATTGGATGGCTGACAGTGCCTCCAGTTCCTTCGCATTGTCTCCCACCCGGTCCCCTGCTGAAAGCGCAGAGTTGGCACCTGCAGCCCATGGACATCTGTCTTTCACCTCAAGCAGTCTGAGCCCCAAGTCATGCAGCAGTCTCTTAAGCTTTTTGATGGACTACCGCAACACATCTCTGATGATGACGAAACACAGGTGCCAACTGCGGCGGCTTTCTGCAGTGTGCAGACCGGCAAGGAGGGCAGGGGTGAAGAGTGGGTGGAAGATGATGAGGTCCTAGACCCCACATGGAATCAAGGTCATGCAAGTGACGTGTGCAGTGCAGAGGAAGAGGTGGTGGTCACACAGCTCCAGCCGCACAGCAAAAAAGGGAGCAGGGTGCAAAAGCAGAGTGGTCATCCCCTAGCCAATATGCCTGCTACTGCCCACTGCACCCAAGGACTGCGCACACCAAAGCCAGCTTAAAGGAGTTCCCTGGCGTGGCAGTTCTTCAGACAATGTGCTGACGATAAGACCAGAGTGGTTTGCACTCTGTGCAATCAGAGCCTGAAGCGAGGCATAAATGTTCTAACTTGAGCACCACCTGCATGACCAGGCATCTAAATACAAAGCACGAGCTGCAGTGGAGTAGACACGTCAAAAAACACAAAAGATCTCAGGCTCCTCCTGCTCCCTCTTCTGCTGCACTCTCGACCTCTTCCTCCCCCTCTGGAATGACAGTGGAACCTGCCACCCTGCAAACAGAGGATGTGGCAGCAACACCACCACCTCCACCACCATCACCCAGCATGTCCACACTGTTCCATGGAAGCTTTCAGCTGTCTATCTCCAAAAAAGACTGGAGAGAAAGAGGAAGTACCCCCCTACCCACCTACGATCCCTGGCCCTGAATGCCAGCACTTCAAAATTCCTGGCCTTTGCAATGCTGTTATTCTGTCTGGTGGAGACAGAGACTTTTAAAAACCTTATGGCGGTGGCTGTCCCACAGTACGTGGTTCCTAGCCGCCACTACTTTTCCAGGCGAGCCATCCCTGCCCTGCACAACCAAGTGGCGGACAAAATTAGGTGTGCACTGCCCAATGCCATCTGTGGCAAGGTCCACATAACCACTGATATGTGGACCAGTAAGCACAGGCAGGGACATTATATCTCCCTAACTGCACACTGGGTAAATGCAGTGGCGGCTGGGCCTGATGCAGATAGCAGTTTGGCGCATGTCCTACCGCCACCGAGGATTGCAGGTTGTTTCTCTTTGCCTCCTGTTGCCTCTTCCTCCTACTCCGCTTCCTCCTCTACCACCTCCTCACATGGTCAGCATAACACCTTCAACACCAACTTCAGCACAGCCAGGGGGAAATGACAGCAGGCAGTTTTGAAACTCATCTGTTTGGGGGAAAAAACCCACACCGGGCAGGAGCTGTGGACGGGCATGGAACAACAGACCGATGAGTGTTTGGTGCCACTGAGTCTCAAGTCCAGCCTGGTAGTGTGCAATAATGGGTGAAATCTCGTAGCAGCTCTGGGCCTAGCCGGTTTGACCCACGTGCCTTGCCTGGCGCATGTGTTGATCTTGGTGGTGCAGAGGTTCCTGAAAAATTACCCTGATATATGAGAGCTTCTGCAGAAAGTGCGAGCCATCTGTGCGCACTTTTGGCGTTCTCACCCTGCTGCTGCTCGCCTGTCTGCGCTGCAGCGTAACTTTGGCCTTACCATTTACCACCTCATATGCGACGTACCCACAAGTTGGAACTCCACCTTGCACATGCAGGAGAGACTGTGCAAGCAGCATGCGATAGTGGAGTTTCAGCTGCAGCACACACGGGTGATTCGCTCTGTGGAACAGCACCACTTCACCACCAATGAGTGGGCCTCCATGCGGGACGTGTGTGCCGCATTGTGTTGTTTCAATTACTCCACCAACATAGCCAGTGCCGATGACGCCATCCTCAGCGTTACTATCCCACGTCTATGTCTCCTTGAAAAAACATTTCGGGTGATGATGGAAGAGGATGTGGCACAGGAGGAAGGGGGATCATTTCCACGGTTATCAGGCCAGTCATTTACAAGTGTCGGATGGGTTCCTGCACCAACAGAGGCCAGGTACACAGCTGTCCAGCCAGGGCACAGTTCTGGAAGATGAGGAGGATGATTATGAGGAGGAATCGTGTTCACAGCAGGGTGGCACCCAAAGAAGGTCATGGGCATCACTGGAGCGTGGCTGGGGGGATACAATGGACACAGACGATACACCTCCCACAGAGGACAGCTTGTCATTGCCTCTGGGCATCCTGGAAGACATGAGCAACTACATGCTGCAGTGCCTGCGCAACAACCACCGAGTTGCCCACATTCTAGCCGGTGCTGATTACTGGGTGGCCACCCTGCTGGATCTCTGCTACAAGGACAACGTGCCATCCTTAATTCCGTCACTGGAGCGTGATCTAAAGATGCGCAAGTACAAGCGCATGCTGGTAGACGCCCTGGTGAAGGTATTCCCACCTGATAGAAGGGGCTCAGTGGAAGCACAAGGTGAAGGCAGAGGAGGAGGAAGAAGTCGCCAATGCAGCTGGGGCACCGCCAGCACCTCAAAAGGGAGGGTTAGCACGGACGAAATGTGGAAAAGCTTTGTCAGCACGCCACCACAACCAGCACCACCAGATGATACGGAACGTCTTAGCAGGAGGCAGCATTTCAGTACATGTGCACACGCCTACAAGTACTTACTGATGTGTCTGCCCAATTCAACTTCTGGGTCTCCAAACTGGGCATATGGCATGAGCTTGCCCTTTACGCCTTGGAGGTGCTGGCCTGCCCAGCGGCCAGTGTATTGTCTGAAAATGTGTTTAGCACGGCAGGGGGGGGTGATCACAGACAAGCGCAGCCGCCTGTCCACAGCCAAAGTGGACAAGCTCACGTTCATTAAAATGAACTACGCATGGATCCCACGGGACTCGTCCGTACCTTGTGCTGAATAGACAAGTATACCAGGTGCACCCAGCCATTGTTATACTCCAGTGCACTTTCTCTTTCTCTTTTCTATTTCCAGATGTTTTGGGGTCTTCCCAAATCAATAAAAAAATTCAATAAAAATAAAGGGAAAAAAACAACAACAAAAAACACCACCTCCTCCACCACCGCTTCTACCTACACTGCCACGTCCACCGCCTCCTCAACCTCCTACTCCACTTTGACCTCTGCCTCCTAGTTCAAGATTGTTATTATTATTTTTTTATTATATTGTATGTTATTTTATGTAATTTACCTATCCACATTTGTTTCGCCTTAACCCCTTAAGGACACAGGGCGTACAGGTACGCCCTTGTGCCCTGGTACTTAAGGACACAGGGCGTACATGTACGCCCTGTGCATTTTCGATCACTGCCGTGCGGCTGGCAGTGCGGCTGGCAAATCATTGAGCAGGCACCTAGGCTAAATGCGCGGGGGGGTCCCGTGACCCCCCCATGTCGGCGATCGCGGCAAACCGCAGGTCAATTCAGACCTGCGGTTTGCTGCGATTTCTGCAGTTTCTGATCCCCGCGGTCCCTGACCGCGGGGATCAGAAACTTTAGGATTAAAAATTGTTTCCAGTATCCCTCCCCCTGCACCCCTGAGTTATTTGAGCACGGTGGGAGGTGCAGGGGGAGGGTTGCGGGCGGTGCGGGCGGCGGGCGGTGCGGTAGGCGGGATCGCGATCCCCCGCCCGCCTCCCATTGCGTAATCGTTGGCGTCTAGTGGGTATACCAGGGTGCCAGCACATTGCTGGCACCCTGGTATAAACAGCTGACATCGGTGATGCAATGTCAGCCGTTTAACCCTTTTCATACAGCGGTCCGTACGGACCGCTGTATGGAAAAGGTTAACAGCTCAGGGAGCTCCCTACCTCTCCCATCGGGGGGCTGCTGTGCCTTTGCAGTCCCCCGAATGGAGAGGGAGAGAGCTTCCAGGCAGCCCCCCAAGCCCCGTCCTTACCCTTCCCCGTCTGCGAAGTTCTGGCAACTACTGAGCAGACGGGGAAGGTTCCCATGGCAACAGGACGCCTTCTCAGGCGTCCTGCTGTCCATGGTTCTGAACAGATCTGTGCTGAAAGCATAGATCTGTTCAGACAAAGTGTAAGTAAAATACAGTACAGTACAATATATATTGTACTGTACTGTATTATGCAGACATCAGACCCACTGGATCTTCAAGAACCAAGTGGGTCTGGGTCAAAAAAAAGTGAAAAAAGTGAAAATAAAGTAAAAATCAAAAAACACATTTATCACTGATTAAAAATGAAAAAAAATAAATTCCCTACACATGTTTGGCATCGCCGCGTCCGTAACGACCTGATCTATAAAACGGTAATGTTACTTTACCCGAACGGTAAACGCCATAAAATTAAAAAATTAAAAACTATGATGAAATTGGAATTTTGCCCACCTTACTTCCCAAAAAAGGTAATAAAAGTGATCAAAAAAGTCGCATCTACGCCAAAATTGTAACAATCAAACCGTTATCTCATCCCGCAAAAATCATACCCTACCCAAGATAATCGCCCAAAAACTGAAAAAGTTATGGCTCTTAGACTATGGAAACACTAAAACATGATTTCTTTTGTTTCAAAAATGAAATCATTGTGTAAAACTTACATAAATAAAGAAAAAGTATACATATTAGGTATCGCCGTGTCCGTATTGACCGGCTCTATAAAAATATCACATGACCTAACCACTCAGATGACCACCGTAAAAAAATAAAAATAAAAACGGTGTAAAAAAAGCCATTTTTTGTCATCTTCCGTCACAAAAAGTGTAATAGCAAGCAATCAAAAAGTTATGTGCACCCCAAAATAGTGCTAATCAAACCGTCATCTCATCCCACAAAAAATGAGACCCTACTTAAGATAATCGCCCAAAAATTGAAAAAACGATGGCTCTTAGACTATGGAGACACTAAAACATTTTTTTGTTTTAAAAATGAAATTATTGTGTAAAACGTACATAAATAAAAAAAATTGTATACATATTGGGTATCACCGCGTCCGTGACAACCTGCTCAATAAAATTACCACATGATCTAACCTGTCAGATGAATGGTGTAAATAACAAAAAAAAAACGGTGCCAAAAAAGCTATTTCTTGTTACCTTGCCGCACAAAAAGTAATATAGAATAACCAAAAATCATATGTACCCTAAACTTGTACCAACAAAACTGCCACCCTATCCCGTAGTTTCTAAAATGGGGTCACTTTTTTGGAGTTTCTACTCTAGGGGTGCATCAGGGGGGCTTCAAATGGGACATGGTGTGAAAAAACCAGTCCAGCAAAATCTGCCTTCCAAAAACCGTATGGCATTCCTTTCCTTCTGCGCCCTGCCGTGTGACCGTACAGCGGTTTACGACCACATATGAGGTGTTTCTGTAAACTACAGAATCAGGGCCATAAATAATGAGTTTTGTTTGGCTGTTAACCCTTGCTTTGTAACTGGAAAAAAAATATTAAAATGGAAAATCTGCCAAAAAAGAGAAATTTTGAAATTGTATCTCTATTTTCCATTAAATCTTGAGCAACACCTAAAGGGTTAACAAAGTTTGTAAAAATCAGTTTTGTATACCTTGAGGGGTGTAGTTTCTTAGATGGGGTAACTTTTATGGAGTTTCTACTCTAGGGGTGCATCAGGGGGGCTTCAAAAGGGACATGGTGTCAAAAAAACCAGTCCAGCAAAATCTGCCTTCCAAAAACCGTATGGCATTCCTTTCCTTCTGCGCCCTGCCGTGTGCCCGTACAGCAGTTTATGACCACATATGAGGTGTTTCTGTAAACTACAGAATCAGGGCCATGAATAATGAGTTTTGTTTGGCTGTTAATCCTTGCTTTGTAAGGGTTAATGGAAAATGGAAAATCTGCCCAAAAAGCGAAATTTTGAAATTGTATCTCTATTTTCCATTAAATCTTGAGCAACACCTAAAGGGTTAATAAAGTTTGTAAAATCAGTTTTGTATACCTTGAGGGGTGTAGTTTCTTAGATGGGGTAACTTTTATGGAGTTTCTACTCTAGGGGTGCATCAGGGGGGCTTCAAAAGGGACATGGTGTCAAAAAAACCAGTCCAGCAAAATCTGCCTTCCAAAAACCGTATGGCATTCCTTTCCTTCTGCGCCCTGCCGTGTGCCCGTACAGCAGTTTATGACCACATATGAGGTGTTTCTGTAAACTACAGAATCAGGGCCATAAATAATGAGTTTTGTTTGGCTGTTAACCCTTGCTTTGTAACTGGAAAAAAAATATTAAAATGGAAAATCTGCCAAAAAAGTGAAATTTTAAAATTGTATCTCTATTTTCCATTAAATCTTGAGCAACACCTAAAGGGTTAACAAAGTTTGTAAAATCAGTTTTGTATACCTTGAGGGGTGTAGTTTCTTAGATGGGGTAACTTTTATGGAGTTTCTACTCTAGGGGTGCATCAGGGGGGCTTCAAATGGGACATGGTGTCAAAAAACCAGTCCAGCAAAACATGCCTTCCAAAAACCAAACGGCGCACCTTTCACTCTACGCCCCGCTGTGTGGCCGTACAGTAGTTTACGGCCACATATGGGGTGTTTCTGTAAACGGCAGAGTCAGGGCAATAAAGATACAGTCTTGTTTGGCTGTTAATCCTTGCTTTGTTAGTGGAAAAAATTGGTTAAAATGGAAAATTAGGCAATAAAATGAAATTCTCAAATTTCATCCCCATTTGCCAATAACTCTTGTGCAACACCTAAAGAGTTAACAAAGTTTGTAAAATCAGTTTTGAATACCTTGAGGGGTGTAGTTTCTTAGATGGGGTCACTTTTATGGAGTTTCTACTCTAGGGGTGCATCAGGGGGCTTCAAATGGGACATGGTGTCAAAAAACCAGTCCAGCAAAACCTGCCTTCCAAAAACCAAGCGGCGCACCTTTCACTCTACGCCCCGCTGTGTGGCCGTACAGTAGTTTACGGCCACATATGGGGTGTTTCTGTAAACGGCAGAGTCAGGGCAATAAAGATACAGTCTTGTTTGGCTGTTAACCCTTGCTTTGTTCGTGGAAAAAATTGGTTAAAATGGAAAATTAGGCAATAAAATGAAATTCTCAAATTTCATCCCCATTTGCCAATAACTCTTGTGCAACACCTAAAGGGTTAACAAAGTTTGTAAAATCAGTTTTGAATACCTTGAGGGGTGTAGTTTATAGAATGGGGTCATTTTTGGGTGGTTTCTATTATGTAAGCCTCGCAAAGTGACTTCAGAGCTGTAGTGGTCCCTAAAAATTGGGTTTTTGTAAATTTCAGAAAAATTTCAAGATTTGCTTCTAAACTTCTAAGCCTTGTAACATCCCCAAAAAATAAAATATCATTCCCAAAATAATTCAAACATGAAGTAGACATATGGGGAATGTAAAGTCATCACAATTTTTAGGGGTATTACTATGTATTACAGAAGTAGAGAAACTGAAACTTTGAAAGTTGCTAATTTTTCAAAATTTTTGGTAAATTTGACAATTTTTTATGCAAAAAAATATTTTTTTTTTTAACTTTATTTTACCAGTGTCATGAAGTACAATATGTGACGAAAAAACAATCTCAAAATGGCCTGGATAAGTCAAAGCGTTTTAAAGTTATCATCACTTAAAGTGACACTGGTCAGATTTGCAAAAAATGGCCTGGTCCTAAGGTGTAAAAAGGCTGTGTCCCTAAGGGGTTAAGGACCAGGCCAAATTTTGGAAATTTGACATGTGTCACTTTATGTGGTAATAACTTTGGAACACATTTACTTATCCAAGCCATTCTGAAATTGTTTTCTTGTGACACATTGTATTTCATGATAGTGGTAAATTTGCATCGATATAAATCACCTTTATTTATCAAAAAAATCCTAAATTTACAGAAAATTTTAAACAATATACAACAATTTATACAAGTTAGGTGGCACACCAATTCTGATATCGTAGATCGCGGGAGATGGTTCCCAGGCCAAATTTTATAAATAATAAAAGACTCCTGTATTCTACAGTGTTGCCTTTGTATGCTGTATTAATTTATTAGGTGGGTATTCCAGTAGTTAATTACAACTGAACGTTTTCAGCCAGAAGGCCTTCTTCAGAGTACTGTAATATACACAGATAAAGAGCAATCAAATAAAGAGCTATAATAAAATTACTAATGTACAGAATGGTGGTTAAATTATACTTATGGTATAACAAAGGGTATAAGCATCCTGCCCCAAGGGGCATATATTATAATTCACCAGTGGCGACTATGTGAAAAACATCACGGTATTGCTAGACATAGTGCTTTGTAGAACATGGCAGCATATACTGTATGTATTGTCACATTAAAAGAAGGAGGATCTTTTCCAAACGATCATGATGAAGAGGAAATCATAATGGGTCATCATAGAACATGTCAGCATATACTATATAGGTAATCACATTAAATCAAGGAGAGTCTTTACCAAATGATCATGGATGAAGAAGAAATTATAAAGGGTTATGCAGTAATTTATTGGTAATATAATTAAATAATGAGCTCTTCAAGGTGTATGTTATACTTATTGTACATATAGAGAGAGGTCTCTTTAGATGAAATAGTAACTAACTTAAGGATCCAACAATAGTGAGCAATGTAACAAGTACAGCTATAATGCATAGATCGTGGTTTCAAGCATGTTAGTAGATATGATGCAAAGATGGCAGACCTGGTGGTGTATGGCATTTACATAGACTTACCTGGATGAGCTGCACCGGGGGTATACAGCTTAAACTAC
The DNA here is from genome assembly GCF_014858855.1 of Bufo gargarizans. Taxonomy (NCBI): domain Eukaryota; kingdom Metazoa; phylum Chordata; class Amphibia; order Anura; family Bufonidae; genus Bufo; species Bufo gargarizans. Next base: position 621,958,559 of record NC_058081.1, read on the forward strand.
GGCCCAGGGAACCATAAATAGGTTTAGTGCAGAAAAGTGTATGGCAACTGCTCTGTATGCATGGCGCTGATTTTGCGGGGGGCAATTGCATCTTATAAACGCCATGTGCCGGAAACCTTGGGGGGCAGGGCAGTCGGGGTGGTATGTCTGCAAATTCCAACTACAGAGGTCAAGAGCAGAGACCTAAAGAAAGAGTCTCACCGCTTGATCAACTATTAGCTTCACAGCGCAACATTAGCTGAATATATTAAAAAACAGCGTATCCCAAAGGGACTTCGAATGACAACCTGACCTTCACTCTTTAAGGAGGATCTGGAATACTGCAAACAGTTCCAACAGATCCTGAATTGCTGCTTGTTCGATTTAATGACCTTATCCATTTCCTTTCTACAAAATAGCATACAAAATACAGGAGCAAATTGATACTGCTGAACAGCAACTTAAGGCTATGTTACAAACCATGGATTATAACTCTATAAAAGAAAAACTTTAAACTACCCTTGCTAACCATCAATGAGAGGTAAAGAACTAGAAAGGGAAGAAGTTCCAAAGAGACGTTGAGGATTACCGCATGAATCAGATTTACAAATGGCAAGGCGACTTTACCAGATTTCAAGATTTCTCAAGAGACTATTCCTCTTCTTCGGAATCCTCATATTCCAGCAGGGATGGATAAAGCTGCTACAGACAAGCAAACTCTGCTTTTTTAGGATCCAGACAAGGAAGAGGCCCCAGACGAAGACATGAAGGAACTGTCGATAATCCAAGAGACCACCCTCAAGAGAGGATCGCGAGATCATAGGTAGGGAAGCTCCATTACAGTCTCTAGTGATCAATATTTCCTCCAAGAGCCATCACAAATCCAAGTTCTTCAAAAGGGTTTGTTATTCTGTCCATCGTACAGATTTGACACCTTTAAAGTGGAATTGGATTTGCAAAGATTCTTTAGGAACTTAAGATTAAAAGTCCACTTTAACGATGATAATTAATTATGTCCCCCGCGCAAGGAAATAAGCAACAATAAGAAAGCTCTTATTTCCGCTAATGATCTAGGACTAAAATCAAGGAGTTCCTTCCTTCCCCCTAAAAGATCCCCTGGACACCTACATTTCCCTGGTCAACAGGGACATTGACGCCTTCAGAAGGGATATAGAAAAAGGTAAATACAGTTGCCAGTCGAACATGTCACCTAGGAACATCTTGCATTACAGACTTTAAAAGAGGATAAGGACCTTATCATTAAACCAGCTGGCAAGGGCGGCAACCCGGTGGTAATGGATAAAAAGGCTATCTGGAGGAGATTTACAGTCAGTTACAGGACACTAAGGTCTATGAACCCCTACAGCAAGACCCCACACCTATTATCACACAAATAATACAACAAGATCCAAACCTAAACTTATCCAAAGGAAGAATAGATCAGGATACTGTAACATATCTCACTAAATCGCATCCCATCATCCCTGTACTGTACGTATTACCCAAAACACAAAAAAAAAGAGTAAATAAATAACCCGGACTCCCGATCGTTGTATCAACCAATTCTATTCTTTCTCCTTTATCGGTCTTTCTTGAGAAACTGTTAACATCCCTGGCTAAGACCACTAAGTTCATTCTCTTAGACACGTCCTCGTTTCTACAAGCCATCAGAGGCATTAAGGAACTCATCCAGACTGTATTCTCATGACACTCTACGTAGTGAGTCTCTACACATCTATCACACATACCAAAGGCATCTCAACAGTCACAAGATTACCTAACATGGCAGATATAAATCCCAATGTTGTTCAACTATGTGTTGATTTATTACACTTAGTCCTTACTGAGAACTTTTTCATGTTCCCAAATTCTTTCTATGTCCAGAAGCAAGGGACCTCCGTGGGGTCACACATGGCGCCACCTTATGCAAACTGTTATATGGCCGTTTTTGAGGAAGATTTTGTTTATACTAATTCCCTCTTTCAGCAGTGTGCCCTTGTATGGAAGAGATAGATCGACAATGTATTCTGCATTTGGAATGGCACATTGGACTCTTTACTCACTTTCCCCTCATTACTCAACTCAATATGACCAGAATTACCCTGCATCACCATACCACCTCAATTAATTTTATGGATACAATAATATTAAAGGAACCTGATGTTAAATTACATACAGACCTTTACACAAAATCCACTGACCAGAACAACCTACTTAATTTTGATACCTTCTATCCTATTAGCATAAATAAATCACTCCCACGGTCCCAGTTCAAAAGAATTACCAGAATAGTGGATAATGAGAACATTATGGACCAAACAATAAAATAAATGTCAAATAAATACCCAGACATAGTCATTAAATCCAGACTGACTGATACCCCGAGAAAAGCACAGAATCAGTATCAGAGAATAGCGTCCGTACATACATACCATCCTTTCTCTACTAAAGTCAAAAACATTCTACACAGACATTGGCATTTACTACACCAGGCATATCCACACATTACCGAATTTTCTTCCCCCTTTCTACCTTTCAACAGATGCCCAAAAAATCTTAAAGATCTTAAATCTCCAAAATTCCCAGACAGACCTTTCTGAAAACCCAACGGAAGGGAACATTTTCGTCTACACTGTTTGCAATGTTCACATGTCACCAAAGGTGACAAAGTATACCGCGTGCTTACTGGCAGAAATTTCCCCATACGAGGTTTTTTCACATGTTACAGCTCAAATGTCGTATACGTCATTAAATGCCCATGCGGATTAGCATATGTAGGTGAAACTAGCCAAAGTATTAGAGATTGGATGCACAATATTAGATGCAAAAATACCCTATTACCTATCCCGGCAAACTTCATCTCCAAGTGCCATAACATAGCACAACTCCGATTTCAAGTTCTGGAACAAGTGGAATCACCCCGAAGGGGCAGCAACATTGATAAAATGTTAAAAAATTACAACCAACTACAAATGTCCTATTAAGCAAGTAATAAGTCCAGCTCACCTCATGTAATCCGTGCACGGTTCGAGCCAAGACAAACTTTGGAATACATAGAAATAAAAAAAAAAGGTGATCCAGCACCGGAACAAATCTGTCGTTTTGACGTCTTATTTTTCACATATACAGGGGACAGTACATACGATAAACATCTCCTCCCTCCTACTCCAGTTCGGTTGACATGTTTCGAACACTGCGGTTCTAAATTATGGCCTCCATAGCTTCTATGATTAAGAGCCGCAGTGTTCAAAACATGTCAACCGAACTGGAGTATGAGGGAGGAGATATTATCGATACTGTACGACAGATTTGTTCCGGGGCTGGATCACCTTTTCTTTGATTTCCAACCAACTACAAACACTTGAACCAAAAGGATCCAATTGTGAATATGATCTTGAAAGTTTTCTGTGTTAATATGCCATACTAACTCTTTTTCATTTCTTATTTTAGACAAGATACTGGATAAAGCCGCACAAAGGGTTTGCCATATCCTTATAATCTTTATATTGTTATATTTCCCTTACCTCCCCCCTTACCCCCTCTACCTTCCTCCCCCCCCCTTCTTTTCATTTGCTCCTTACTACTTTATTTTCCTCCCTATTTTTATTTTTTACTCTTATTTTTTATTTAACTTTTTCATTAATTTTTTTCAACCCTTTTCTTTTTTAAGTTAAATTTTTCTTCTTTTTCTTTTTATCTCTTTTTTCCTTTTCCTTTATTCTTTTCCTCCTTTTTTCTTGTATTTTTTTCAATTTTCATTTGTTTTTGTCTCATTCTTTCCTTTCTCCCTTTTATTTTATTTTTTCCCCTTTTTCATTTTTTTTCATCTCTTTTGTTTCACTCTTTCATATTCTTCTCCACTCTCTTTCTCTTTTTCAGCCTTTACCCTCCTCCCCTTACTTTTCTCTTCCCCTCTCTTTCATCTCTCTCTCCCCCACTTCCACTGTACCATCATTCTCCCATATTCTCTATACATGCAAACCATTCATTTCCCTATTCCTATCTCTCTTCTCTGCATACACCATATTTCAGCCACACTACCCAATACTATAAGACACCTAATACTCTTTCCCCATGCATTCTTGACAGTTTAGCCCAGTGGCCGCTATTTTTGTTCCTCCGCCACATGCCTCCTATCGTGCCCATCACGTTGCCTGGCATGCAGTGTGCACCGACCGCCGTCTTCTAAATTTCTCCACACGCACCTCAGCATCCCTCAGTTCCGGGACTGCCCCACCCCCAAGGCTTCCGGCGCATGGCATTTATCAGTGCCATTGCCCCCCACATAATCAGTGCCATTGCCCCCCACATCCATTTGATGAATGGATTAGGCAGTGGTTGAGGGACAGGCAACAGAGGGTTGTAGTCAATGGAGTATATTCAGACCAAGGTCTTGTTACCAGTGGGGTACCTCAGGGATCTGTTCTGGGACCCATATTGTTTAATATCTTTATCAGCGAAATTGCAGAAGGCCTCAATGGTAAGGTGTGTCTTTTTGCTGATGACACAAAGATTTGTAACAGGGTTGATGTTCCTGGAGGGATACACCAAATGGAAAAGGACTTAGGAAAACTAGAGGAATGGTCAAAAATCTGGCAACTAAAATTTAATGTTGATAAGTGCAAGATAATGCACCTGGGACGTAAAAACCCAAGAGCAGAATATAAAATCAGTGAAACAGTCCTAACCTCAGTATCTGAGGAAAGGGATTTAGGGATCATTATTTCAGAAGACTTAAAGGTAGGCAGACAATGTCACAGAGCAGCAGGAAATGCTAGCAGAATGCTTGGGTGTATAGGGAGAGGAATTGCCAGTAGAAAGAGGGAGGTGCTCATGCCGCTCTACAGAGCACTAGTGAGACCTCATTTGGAGTATTGTGCTCAGTACTGGAGACCATATCTCCAGAAGTATATTGATACTTTGGAGAGAGTTCAGAGAAGAGCTACTAAACTGGTACATGGATTGCAGGATAAAACTTACCAGCAAAGATTAAAGGACCTTAACATGTATAGCTTGGAAGAAAGACGAGACAGAGGGGATATGATAGAAACTTTTAAATACATAAAGGGAATCAACAAGGTAAAAGAGGAGAGAATATTTTAAAGAAGAAAAACTGCTACAAGATGACATAGTTTTAAATTAGAGGGGCAAAGGTTTAAAAGTAATACCAGGAAGTATTACTTTACTGAGAGAGTAGTGGATGCATGGAATAGCCTTCCTGCAGAAGTGGTAGCTGCAAATACAGTGGAGGAGTTTAAGCATGCATGGGATAGGCATAAGGCCATCCTTCATATAAGATAGGGCCAGGGGCTATCCATAGTATTTAGTATATTGGGCAGACTAGATGGGCCAAATGGTTCTTATCTGCCGACACATTCTATGTTTCTATGTTAATCAGCATCATGAATACAGGGCAGGTGTCCTATAGTTCTCTGCGCTAAACCTATTCCTAGGCCCTAGTTTAAGCTGTAAACCCCCAGTGTGGCTCATCTAGGTAAGTCTATGTAAACGCCATACACCACCAGGTCATTGCATTATATCCACTGAAATGCTTGAAGCCACGATCTATGCATTATAGCTGTACTTGTTTCTTAGGTTTTTTACTATTTCATCTAAGGAGACCTCTCTCTACATCATGGACAATAAGTATAACATATACCTTGAAGAGCTCATTATTTAATTATATTACCAATGAATTAAAGCATGAGCCTTTATGATTTCTTATTTATCCATGATGTGTTAAATTTGGTGTTATAGCTCTCACACTTTCTCATACTGGTCACTGGAAGTTGAACATGGCAGGTCATGAACTCTCTGAGGATCTAAAAAATTGAATTGTTGCTAAAGATAGCCTAAAGATAGCCTAGGATGTAAGAAGAATGCCAGAACCCTGAAACTGAACTGCAACATGGTAGCCAAGACCATACAGTGGTTTAACAAGACAGGTTCCACTCAGAACAGGCCGCTCCATGGTCGACCAAAGAAGTTGAGTGCACATGCTCAGCGTCATATCGAGAAGTTGTCTTTTCAAAATAGATGTATAAGTGCTGCCAGCATTACTGCAGAGGTTAAAGGGGTGGGGTCAGCCTGTTAGTGCTCAGACCATACGCTGCACACTACATCAAATTGGTGTGCATGGCTGTCATCCCAGAAAGATGATGCTCAAGAAAGCCTGCAAACAGTTTGCTGAAGACAAGCAGACTTAGGACATGGATTACTGGAACCATGTCCTGTGGTCTGATGAGACCAAGATAAACTTATTTGGTTCAGATGGTGTCAAGTGTGTGCGAACGGGCGAAGCGGGTGAACCACCATAGACTTCAATAGGCAGGCAAATTTTAAAACCCACAGGGACTCTTTCTGGCCTCAATAGTGATGGAAAAGTTGTTTCAAGGGGACTAACACCTGGACTGTGGCATGCCGGAGGGGGATCCATGGCAAAACTTCCATGGGAAATTACATAGTTGACGCAGAGTCTGGTTTTAATCCATAAAGGGCATAAATCACCTAACATTCCTAAATTGTTTGGAATACTGTGCTTTAAAACATCAGGTATGATGTTGTGTCGATCAGGTAGTGTAACGGTTACGCCCGCTTCACAGTGACAGACCAAACTCCCTGTTTAACGCACCGCAAACAAGCGCAAACAGTCCATTTGCACAACCGTAAACTCCCCATTTGCACAAGGTTGGATACCAAGCTAGCCATGTCACGTTCCTTGTCCTCACTGATGTCATTGAAGGTCTCTTCCTCCACTCAGCCACGTACAACACCAAGGGTCCCCGAAAGGTGACAACAAGCCCCCTGGGACGACTGCTGTGTTTGGTCTTCCACCTCCTCAAAGCCACCTTCCTCCTCTGACTCCTCTTCTTCAGACTCCTCTCTCTGCGTTGCCTCTCTCTGCGTTATTATAAGGTGTGTTAAGTAGTAATATTCCTATCAGTTTAATCCCTGTTACGTCCCCTATCAGGGGACGTGTATATGGAATCGATTTTAGGAACCGGGAGATGGAAAAAGATGCTTGGTCGGTCCTCCTACTTCCAATTTGGGGCACTGCGCATGCAATCTACTGTGCCACCAGATAGGAGTGGTGTGTTAAGTAGTACTATTCCTATCAGTTTAATCCCTGTTACGTACCCTATCAGGGGACGTGTATGGAATCGATTTTAGGAACCGGGAGATGGAAAAAGATGCTTGGTCGGTCCTCCTACTTCCAATTTGGGGCACTGCACGTGCAATCTACTTTGCCACCAGATAGGAGTGGTGTGTTAAGTAGTACTATTCCTATCAGTTTAATCCCTGTTACGTCCACTAGTATTATTATTATAATAAGGTGTGTTAAGTAGTACTGTTCCTTTCAGTTTAATCCCTGTTATGTCCCCTATCAGGGGACGTGTGTATGGAATCGATTTTCAGAACCGGGAGATGGAAAAAGATGCTTGGTCGGTCCTCCTACTTCCAATTTGGGGCACTGCACGTGCAATCTACTGTGCCACCAGATAGGAGTGGTGTGTTAAGTAATACTATTCCTATCAGTTTAATCCCTGTTACGTCCACTAGCATTATTATTATTATTATAATAAGGTGTGTTAAGTAGTACTATTCCTTTCAGTTTAATCCCTGTTATGTCCCCGATCAGGGGATGTGTATATGGAATCGATTTTAGGAACCGGGAGATGGAAAAAGATGCTTGGTCGGTCCTCCTACTTCTAATTTGGGGCACTGCGCGTGCAATCTACTGTGCCACCAGATAGGAGTGGTGTGTTAAGTAGTACTATTCCTATCAGTTTAATCCCTGTTACGTCCCCTCTCAGGGGACGTGTATAGAATAGATTTTAGACAAACGCAAAGAGTTGTCAATAAGTGACACACTCATGACATAAATTTTATTCCTCTATGCGTCAATCTTGGTGTAGTGATGACTGTGCTCGTGTGCACGTTTGGGAGATTGCAGGCGATGTTTTTTTTTCAAAGCCTATGGTCGTGCTGAGGTAGTTCAGTGACAGTTAAGTGACCCAGAAAACAATGATTCTGCAGTGTGGGCCCATTGTTGGCCTAGTAGGCTTTAATGATCACCTTAGATGATCACAAAGAAAATTAATGTTTTTTCTATGCAAAATTATCCAGTCGATCGCTTTTGGTCTGTTCACAATGAAGCAACAACCTTATCATTGGGGTGTGCCAACATTGCCATTGCCAACACACTCAAAGAGGTGGTCGCTTCATTGTGATATGCAAGCCCCTTCACCACAACAAGGTAATGATCATGAAGGGGAATTGACACATGTATGTGCCTTTTTCTTTTTTTTTGCAGCCACAGTGCAGCACCAAAGGCCTAAAAAATTAGGCATGTACACATACCTGAAAAATTAGGTATTGTTGCAGCCGCTGCTGTAGCAGCGGACAGAAAAATTGATGTTTCCCAGGCAGAAAGTGCCCTAAAACATTGCGGCTTGAACCTTAGTTGGTGGCGGATAAGTCACGCAAGTCATTTGGCATTCAGAGATAAAATACAGCAGCGTGTGGACCATTTTTAGACCCGCTCATCTCATCAGGCCTTAGCAGCTCATCTCATCAGGCCTTTTTTAGTCGAATGTATCGCCCACTGTCAGTCCCTTCGGGATCCATCTCTCATTCATCTTAATAAAGGTGATGTAATCTAAACTTTTTTGACCTAGGCGACTTCTCTTCTCAGTGACAATACCTCCTGCTGCACTGAAGGTCCTTTCTGATAGGACACTTGAAGCGGGGCAGGCCAGAAGTTCTATCGCAAATTGGGATAGCTCAGGCCACAGGTCAAGTCTGCACACCCAGTAGTCAAGGGGTTCATCGCTTCTCAGAGTGTCGATATCTGCAGTTAAGGCGAGGTAGTCTGCTACTTGTCGGTCGAGTCGTTCTCTGAGGGTGGACCCCGAAGTCCTGTGGCGATGCGTAGGACTTAAAAAGCTCTGCATGTCCTCCATCAACAACACATCTGTAAAGCGTCCTGTCCTTGCCGGCGTGGTTGTGGTAGGAGGAGGATTACTTTCACCTCTTCCCCTGTTAGATTCCCGCTGTGCTGTGACATCACCCTTATACGCTGTGTAAAGCATACTTTTTAATTTATTTTGGAACTGCTGCATCCTTTCCGACTTCCGGTAATTCGGTAACATTTCAGGCACTTTCTACTTATACCGGGGGTCTAGTAGCGTGGACACCCAGTACAGGTCGTTCTCCTTCAGCCTTTTTATACGAGGATCCCTCAACAGGCACGACAGCATGAAAGACCCCATTTGCACAAGGTTGGATGCCGAGCTCCTCATGTCTCGTTCCTCGTCCTCACTGTTCTCACTGAAGGTATGTTCTTCTCCCCAGCCACGTACAACACCACGGGTACCAGATAGGTGACAACGAGCACCCTGGGATGCCTGCTGTGGTTGGTCTTCCTCCTCCTCCTCCTCCTCAAAGCCACATTCCTCCTCTGACTCCTCTTCCTCAGACTCCTCTTCCAGCGTTGCCGCAGGTTCAGCAAGCAATGCTGATAAGGCTGTTTCTGGTGGTGATGGTGACCACAACTCTTCCTCTTCACGCTCATCTACGGCCTGATCCAGCACTCTTCGCAGGGCACGCTTCAGGAAGAAAACAAATTATATGATGTTGCTGATGGTGCCTTCAGTGTCACCTCCTCAAAAGGATGCATGAGCCTACAGGCATTGCGCATGAGAGTCCAGTAACGTGGCAAAAAAATACCCAGCTCCGCAGAGGCTGTCCTAGCACCCCGGTCATACAAATACTCGTTTTTTTCTTGTTGGAGCAGGCAGTCGAACATTAGGAGTGTTGAATTCCAACGTGTTGGGCTGTCGCAAATCAAGCGCCTCACTGGCATGTTGTTTCGCCGCTGGATATCTGAAAAGTGCGCCATGGCCATGTAGGAACGCCTGAAATGGCCACACACCTTCCTGGCCTGCTTGAGGACGTCCTGTAAGCCTGGGTACTTATGCACAAAGCGTTGTACGATCAGATTACACACATGTGCCATGCATGGCACATGTGTCAACTTGCCCAAATTCAATGCAGCCAACAAATTGCTTCCGTTGTTACACACCACTTTGCCGATCTCCAGTTGGTGCGGAGTCAGCCACTGATCCACCTGGGAGTTCAGGGCGGACAGGAGTACTGGTCCGGTGTGACTCTTTGCTTTCAGGCAAGTCAACCCCAACACGGCGTGACACTGTCGTATCCGGGATGTGGAATAGCCCCTGGGGAGCTGGGGGGTGCCGTTGATGTGGAGCAAAACGCAGCAGCAGAAGAGGACTCAGCCAAGGAGGTTATGGAAGAGGATGGAGTAGGAGGAGTAGAGGAGGTGGCAGCAGGCCTGCCTGCAAGTCGTGGCGGTGTCACCAACTCCTCTGCAGAGCCACGCATTCCATGCTTGGCAGCCGTCAGCAGGTTTACCCAATGCGCAGTGTAGGTGATATACCTGCCCTGACTGTTCTTTGCTAACCAAGTATGAGTGGTCAGATGGACCCTTGCCCCAACACTGTGTGCCAGACATGGAATTACTTCCTTTTGCACAATTGAGTACAGGTTGGGGATTGCCTTTTGTGCAAAGAAATTTCGTCCGGGTACCTTCCACTGCGGTGTCCCAATAGCTACAAATTTTTTGAAGGGCTCAGACTCCACCAGCTTGTATGGTAAAAGCTGGCGGGCTAAGAGTTCCGACAAGCCAGCTGTCAGACGCCGGGCAAGGGGGTGACTTTGTGACATTGGCTTCTTACTCTCAAACCTGTCCTTGACAGACACCTGACTGTGGGCAGATGAGCAGGAACTGCTCAAGGCGAGAGACGGAGTGGCGGATGGTTGAGAGGGGGCAAGGAGGACAGCAGTGGTTGACGTGGCTGAAGATGCCGGACCAGGAGGAGGATGGCGGCTTTGAGTTTGTGTGCTGCTTGCACTTATGTGTTGATCCCATAGGCGTTTGTGATGTGCGATCATGTCCCTTCGCAAAGCAGTTGTACCTAGGTGGGTGTTGGACTTCCCACGACTCAGTTTCTTTTGGCACAGGTTGCAAATGGCATCGCTGTTGTCAGAGGCAGACACACAAAAAAAAATTCCACACTGCTGGGCTCTGCAATGACGGTATTCTTGTGGTGGCAACAGCATGCGTTGATTGGCGTGCTGTCTGGCTGACCCCGGGTGTCGATGCATGCTGTCTTTCTGTGACACTAGCTCCTTGCGATGACCTCCCCTGCTTCCAACTCGTCTCCTCCTCCTCTCTGTCTCCCCATCTGAACTTTCCCCCTGTTCTTCTTTTCTTCTAGCGGGCACCCACGTGACATCCACGGACACATCGTCATCATCAACCGCTTCACTTGTATCTGACAACTCAGCAAAGGAAGCAGCAGCGGGTACAATATCATCATCATCACACCGTACGTCCATGTGTGTAATGCTGCTTGACAGAGACATATCCCTGTTATCTACATCCTCTGGCAATAGTGGTTGCGCATCACAAATTTCTTCCAACTGATGTGTAAATAACTCCTCTGACAGATCAAGTGAAGCGGCTGTGGTGCTAGTGTTGGTGGTGGCGGCAGGCGGGCGAGTGGAAACTTGAGAGGTGCCCGAAGCTGAGCTGGAGGATGTTGTGTAAATTTTATTAGGATGTGTATTTGATATATTGTGTATTGTCATCATGTCTCTCAGTGTCAGGGTAAACCATTGGAGTGGATATCTTCCCGTGTATGTCCTGTCACAGCTGCTGGGCGCAGGGGTCTCCGTCGGTGAATGGTCCATGTGCTAAGCACTGGGCTGTGGGCCGGGGGACACTGATATGTTCAGCAGAGCAGTGTTTTGTTGTCTCATGTATTGCCGCCGGCTAGGGCCCCTGCGCAAGATGCGGATTTATTGGCTTGGAGTGGATGCATTTGTTAAGAGAACAATATAAACTAAAGGAACGTGCGTTTGTTGTCTCTAGTGCGCCTGATCAGCCGCTGCAGATAATGACGTTGTACTGTAAATAAACCTGCATGTGGATCATAGTAACTTTATCTGGCATTGATCACTGAGCAAGGATGGATAAAGTTCACTCCAGTGGTAATGTTAGATTATTGTATACATGTGTTTGTTAGCTGGCTATGTTATTCTAAATGCTTGTCTTCCTATGTCATCACTTCCTGTATACTTGTCTTAGGCCAGCCCCTTTTACACCTTTTGTTTAGTCAATAAAGGACGGAGACTGGGCAAGGAGGTAAAAACTGGGTCTGTCTCTTACTGCAGCTGATGGGAATGGATTTACCTTTTTCCTTACACAAACTTTGATGCGAGCTGATTACACTATACATTTTTTTCGACAACAGATGGTGAGCTAGGTGGATTCAACAGATTTTTTTCTCTGCACAGCAGGTAAAAGGGAGAGAAACTATAGTTTTGTCTGCTGCGTCAGAGAAAATTTCTGCTTGTTAAAAGAACATTTTTCGCTCTATTTGTGTAAGGCTAAGGTAACAGTTTTTCCGTTGTATCGTTTTTGGTGGATCTGTGTTGATTGTATGGAGGTTGTATGATGCGATTGTGTGCTGAATAGTACAGGGTATTGTGTTTTTCTGTAACTTCCTAACTTTTATGTTACTGTGATTTTGTAAGAGGCAATTTTATAGAGGTTTATAGAGGCAGCAATTGGTTTTAGAGTGTGTATGACCGTGTGCTTGTCGGCCATCTTGATGACCATGTGCTTGTCGGCCATCTTAGTTAGTTAGTTAGTTAGTTTTGCTATGGAGTCGATTTGATTGTTTTTGCCTGAAATGTTAGTTTCGTCGAATAGTTATCTTGTCTTTTTGTAACCTTTCTATGTACAGTTTGATTTTGTTTTGATAAGTTTTGTGCTGGATATCGGTTTAGTGTTCGGTTATGGTATAGCGCAGTGACTAGTCTGATACAGGAATCATTGTGTGAACATTAGTGGCAGTTTAGCGGTGAAATCGTCCTATAGTTGATGATTCTGCTTAATGTTTGTATATCTGTGGCTGTTACACTGAATTGTAGACTTGTTTGGCATAATTAATACGGGTACTACAGTGTAGAAAAGTTCACTCCAGTGGTAATGTTAGATTAGCGATAGATGAAAATGAATTAAAATGGAAGGACCAGGGGTGGAATGGGTTGTAAGAGTATTTTACATACATAATAAATCACTGATTGGATCTGTCTTCCTTAATTCTGTCCCCTTTTATATTATCATTACACAAAGTATAGAAGGTATTTGTTGTAATTTTCAACCTTCATTGTGCTGATAAGACCACATTCCTTTGTGGTTACCTCAGAGACATGCATGCTGCACACTGGAGGAGGGCTTGAAGGGAATAAACCTGGTTTGCACAGAAAATTAATTGGCACTCCTTTGAGTAACTTCATCCAAGGAGAATGATTTGATTGAAACACTATTTCTTTCTTCGAACACCCTGGGATTCGGCCACGTGCTACGATATGGCGACCAGAGTACCATGCTATATTGTTTGGGTAGGCCAGTGATGATTATTTACTTTTACTACTCTGTATGTGAGCTGTCTGTTTTACCTTATATTTAATCACACGTGAGCTTATTTATTCTCAAATTGTTGAATTCACAATAAAACACATGGTAAGCCACGACAGCCATAGCTAGGTCTCTAGTTACCAGGAACAGCATCAAAACCTAGGGCCGTTGTCAAAACACAGTGTTACTCTGAGCGCTCCGGGTCCCCTGCTGGCCTCGGAGCGCTCACAGCGTATGCCCCCAGGCAGCACTCCAGTGTCTCGGCGTGTGCGTCCTCGATCTAGGGCGCGCGCGCGCCGGGACTCTTAGATTTAAAGGGCCAGTGCACCAGTGATTGGTGCCTGGTCCAAAGGGGTTATTAAGGGTTAAGGTTTGTGAGAGGCAGTGCTGACTTAATTAGGCTGGACCTGTGCACTGCCCATTTATACCTTCTCCTCCCACAGCTTCCTGCCGGATCTTTGTGCCTTGTGCCTCAGAGAAAGCGTTCCACTGTGTTAGTTTGCCTTGCCTGTTGCCGAACCCGTTGCTACCGTCTACTCGCCTTTGAACCTTGCCGCCTGCCCTGACCTCTGCTACGTCCGACTACGCTCTTGCCTTCTCCCTGTGTACCACGCCTTATCAGCTGCCAGAGAGGTCGAGTTGTTACTAGGGGACACAACCTTGTAGTTACCGGCGCAGCAAATCCATCCCGCCTTGCGGCGGGCTCTGGTGAAGACCAGTAACTGCTTATAACCGGTCCTTTAGTACAACCCACGCCATCGCCTCTCTGGTCCAGAGGATCCACTACCTGTGACAGTAAGATCCGGCCATGGATCCCGCTGATGTTCCCTTGCCAAGCCTAGCGGACCTCACCACTATTGTGGCCCAGCAGGGTCAACAGCTGGCCCAGTTGACCGCTATGTTGCTGCAGCTCCTGCCTTCTCAGCAACAGCCAGCTCCTCCGTCTGCTCCTGCTGCATCACCTTCGCCTGCAGTTGCCACCGGTTCCAGAATCCATTTGTCCCTACCAGACAAATATGACGGAGATCCTAAGCAGTGCCGTGGGTTCTTGACGCAGTGCTCTCTCCACCTCGAGCTTCTGTCCGACCAGTTTCCTTCTGAGCGAGCCAAGGTAGCCTTTATTCTCAGTTTACTGTCCGGGAAGGCCCTGGCCTGGGCTACACCACTATGGGACCGCGCAGATCCTGCCACCGCTTCCGTCCAGAGCTTCTGCCTAGAGTTCCGGAATATTTTTGAGGAGCCTGCCCGGGTTACCTCCGCAGAGACTGCCTTACTAAATTTGACCCAAGGAGGTTCTTCCGTGGGTGACTATGCCATTCAGTTCCGCACCCTGGCCTCTGAGCTGAACTGGAACAATGAAGCCCTTTGCACCACCTTCAAGAAGGGACTTAACAGTGAAGTAAAGGACGTTCTGGCTGCACGTGAGCTTCCTTCCACTCTTAGTGACCTCACCTTGCTGGCCACTAGGATAGACAAACGTTTCGCCGAAAGACAAGAGGAACTCCTCCTTGAAAAGGAAAAAGCTTGTCCTAGACGCTTTCCTCATCTGGCTCCCGTTTTTCTGCGTCCACCTCAACCCGCTACTGGGTTTTCCGCTGTGGAAGCCATGCAGGTGGATCGGTCACGCCTGACTCCGCAAGAACGAAGCCGCCGCAGAAACGAGAACCTGTGTCTGTACTGTGCCAGTACCGAGCACTTCCTTAGAGATTGTCCTCTCCGTCCACCGCGTTCGGGAAACGCTCGCACCTAGTAAACGTGGGAGAGGCGTTGCTAGGTGTGGATTCTTCCTCTCCACGTCTCATCATACCCGTGCAGTTGATCATCTCTTCCAAGTCCTCTTTCTCCGCAGCCGCCTTCTTTAATTCCGGTTCAGCTGGCAACTTCATTCACGCCTCCTTGGTTGACAAGTACCGTATTCCAGTAATCCGTCTACCCAAGCCGTTTTTCATCTCTACTGTTAAAGGTGAGAGACTCTCTGCCACCGTGCAGTTCCGTACCCAGCCTCTGCAGATGGACATCAGAATATTTCATACCGAGACTATAGAGTTCTTTGTCCTTCCCTTCTGATCCTCCGAACTCCTCCTGGGTCTGCTGTGGCTTCAACGTCATAGTCCTATCCTGAATTGGTCCACCGGTGAGATCCTGCGTTGGGGTTCCTCCTGTTCGGACCGCTGTCTCAAGCCTGCTCTGGTCAAACAGAACCCGCAAGTTTCTCCACCTTCTGGGCTGCCCAAGCCATACCATTCCTTCGCGGATGTCTTCTGCAAGAAACAAGCTGAGGTCCTTCCTCCTCACCGATCCTATGATTGCCCGATCGACCTGATACCCGGTTCTACTCCACCTCGGGGCAGAATTTATCCTCTCTCACCTCCTGAGACTCTTGCGATGTCCGACTATATACGTGAGAACCTACAGAGAGGATTCATAAGAAAATCTTCTTCTCCTGCCGGGGCTGGTTTTTTCTTCGTGACAAAAAAAGACGGCTCCCTCCGCCCCTGCATTGACTACAGAGGTCTTAATAAAATTACCATCAAGAACCGTTACCCTCTGCCTCTAATCTCTGAGCTATTTGATCGTCTCCGAGGGGCTAAGATCTTCACAAAATTGGACCTTCGAGGGGCCTATAATCTGATCCGTATCCGTGAGGGAGACGAATGGAAGACCGCCTTTAACACAAGGGACGGCCATTTTGAGTATTTGGTGATGCCCTTCGGCCTCTGCAACGCACCTGCTGTCTTCCAGGAATTCGTCAATGATATTTTCAGGGACTTACTTTACACCTGCGTGGTCGTATACCTGGATGATATCCTCATCTTTTCCTCCAATTTGGATCAACACAGGGTCCATGTGCAACAAGTTCTTACTCGTCTTAGGAGAAAACGCCTGTACGCTAAACTTGAAAAATTTCTTTTTGAACGGACCTCCCTGCCTTTCCTGGGATACATTATCTCAGCCCAAGGACTTCAAATGGACCCAGCCAAGCTCTCGGCGGTTCTGGATTGGCCACGCCCCTCTGGTCTCCGAGCC
Source organism: Bufo gargarizans (assembly GCF_014858855.1). NCBI lineage: Eukaryota > Metazoa > Chordata > Amphibia > Anura > Bufonidae > Bufo > Bufo gargarizans. Next base: position 621,975,075 of record NC_058081.1, read on the forward strand.
ATACAAAGATTTCTGGGCTTTGCGAATTACTACAGGCAATTCATCCCTCACTATTCCACTCTGGTAGCTCCTATCGTGGCCCTCACAAGAAAAGGAGCTAACCCCAAATCCTGGCCTTCCCAAGCCGAGGAAGCCTTCCAGTCCCTGAAATCCGCCTTTGCCTCTGCACCCGTTCTCTCTAGACCAAATTCCACCAAGCCTTTCTCTCTTGAAGTGGATGCCTCCTCGGTGGGAGCCGGAGCTGTCCTCACCCATAAGTCTTCCCGGGGCAAGACTTCTACTTGTGGCTTCTTTTCAAAAACATTCTCTTCCGCAGAGAGAAATTACTCTATTGGGGACAGGGAACTGCTGGCTATTAAATTGGCACTGGAGGAATGGAGACATGTACTCGAGGGCGCCACACATCCTGTGTACATCTTCACAGACGAATTATCTATGGGGCCAGGTATGTCAGACAGGCCCACTAAATCCCAAGGTTATGTAGCATGAATACTGATCCCGTAGGACAGAGGGATAAAACTTAACATTTAATTTTTGTCAATCTAAAATTATAGACACCAGAGGAGGAGCCTCTATACAAAACAAAATTTAACAAGACAGCCCAGCGGGCAAAATGGTACATATAAAGACAGTGTGACCAGAAGGTTTGGAAAAAGCAGGAACGTTCTCACCCGGTTGTGGATCAGGATGTCTCATGAGGAAGACTGGAGGTGGAAACGGTCCTTTGATGCTTCTCGTTCACACAAAAAGATAGGTGTGCCCCTTCAGATTGGATGGGTGACGGGGTGGTTAGCCCTAGGCAACCCTAAGAAGGGGGGCAGGGGCTAGTATGCCCTACCTATCTACACGGGGACTTACCCCGCAAGGAGCGTCCCCGTCCGGATACCTGTCCCTGTGGGGACAGAAACCCTAGTAGTCCCTAAAAAAATGCTCCCTACGTGTCACGTTTCAGTTCGTCACAGAAAATCATCAGGGGAGATCAATGGTACACACAGGGCTATGGATTGGGCCTGTGCGACCAGAGAGACAGAGTAGTACGAAAAAAAGGGTTTTTTAACGTGGGTCAGAGGCCTAAAACGTGTGTAGCCAGTCAGGCTAAGAACACACTGGGCATGACCGCATTAAAGAATATGTTAATCAATATAGATGCACCAGTGGGTGCCAGCTATAGGATAACACTAGGCCACAGGATGGTTAATCCAAGGGCAGGCTGTCGGCAGAGTGTACTCACCACTCTGTGTCTTAAATACACTCCGATACCGCCGAGTTCCCCTGCCGCTTCCTTCTTCCGGGCACGTGACTGGGTGAACAAGGTGTCACGTGCCCGGTGGAACGCAGGAGGTGAGCGTGCGTTTCACCCAGACGCGGCCCGTGGAGCGCGTCGCCAGAGGATGACGTCGCACGGCATGCGATGAATCACATGACCAGTAACTGGTCACGGGGCGCGTCGGGCCGAAAGAACACGCCCACTGCCCCAGCGCCGAGGAGGAAGCCCAAAGTGTATTGGCAAGTGGCGGATCGGTGTGTGGGCAAAATAATTGGGCACATTTGTTAATTGTCACAATTAGTTGCCAAGTGGATCCAAGGTTATAAGGATCCATGGTAACATTTCATTTATATGAAGTTAATAGACTAGACTATTAGAGGCAGATTCTAATGTACATAGGCCGAAGGAGCAGTATAACCGGCCCGGCGAGGGAAGAGAGAGTACACATAATCGGATAATCAAATAAAACAGCTAAAATTGAGCTGTTCATTTAATCCCATGGGGGCCACTGTTTTCAAATAATAAATCCAGCGCAATTCGCGCTGCAATATGGCACGGTCCCAGTCTCCTCCACGTTTGGGGGATGGAACACGATCAATGCCCATCACAGTGATGCGGGCTTTCCCATTGTGTTGACGGTGAACATGATTGGCGACCGGAGTGTCCTTAGCTTTGGCTATGTCGCCAAGATTTTCACCGACACGTCTGCGCAGCTCCCGGATAGTTTTTCCTACATATCCCTTGCCGCATTCGCACGACAGGAGATAAACAACACCACGGCTCCTGCAATTGATGAAGTGGTGTATGTGATATGTCTTCCCTGTGACCGTGCTACTGAAGTCCTTACCGGTTTTTAGATAGGGACAGGCAATACACCCACTGCATCTGAAGCATCCCTTAATATCTGATTTGAGCCAAGCTGAACCTGACACAGAGGGTGGGGGTATAATTCGCTCGACACTAATGTATCGCGAAGACTCCGTCCTCGGCGGTAAGTGACGTGAGGGTAATCCCCCACCACTTCTTTCAAATCTGGGTCTAGTTGAAGAATACCCCAATTTTTTTGAAGGATGCGTCTAACTTCCCCAGCGGCCCTATCGAAGGTCATAATGGGGCGAATAATGTTGGAAGATGGCGTGGTGCAGGGTTTAGGAACAAGGAGGGATGTTCTATCTGAGTGTAATGCAAACTCAAATGCTCTCCTTAGGACCTTGTCGGGATAGCCACGTTGAAGGAACCTTGTACGTAAGTCGGCAGCTTGTCTGACAAATTCTCTTTTCGTGGAGCAGTTGCGCCTAATTCTGAGGTATTGCCCCTTGGGAATACCCCGCCTAAGTGGGAGGGGATGACTGCTCTCCCACCTAAGCAGGGTATTGGTAGACGTCGGTTTAAGGTAGATCGACGTCTCCAGAGCGCCAGCAGGTGTGTGGGAGATGAGGACATCAAGAAATGGTAACGTGGTGCCCCCAACCTCACAGGTAAAGTGCATGCCGATCTGGTTGTCATTGAACATCTTCACCAGCGAACGGAACGAGACACCGTTCCCGTTCCAAATGATGAAGATGTCGTCAATGTACCGCGCCCACAAGCCAACCCGGTCCAAGAGAATGGAACATTCATCCCTAAAGACCAGGGTCTCTTCCCACCAGCCCAGGAACAGATTGGCATACGACGGGGCACATGAACACCCCATCGCGGTGCCCCTGAGCTGGTGGTAGAGTCTCCCATTAAAAGAGAAGACATTGGTGGTCAAGGTAAACTCAAGAAGGGAGAGGACAAAGTGGCTGTGGGCGCGGTACTGACAACCACGAGTACTAAGAAAATGCTCGACTGCCTTCACTCCTAAGGGTGTGAGGAATGTTGGAGTAGAGGGCCTCCAAATCGATACTCGCCAGAAGGCTCGTGTTGTCGACGTGAATGCCCTCCAGCTGTTTGAGCAAATGTGTAGTATCCCGAGTGTAAGATGGCAGCGAAGTCACAAAAGGGGCTAATACACGGTCCACATAGATCCCTACATTTTGGGATAAGTTCCCTACCCCGGATACAATGGGGCGCCCTTTCAGAGGACGTGTTCCCTTGTGGAGTTTGGGCAGACAATAAAATGTTGCCAAGCGTGGATGAGTGGGCAACATGAATTTATATTCGTCCTCGGAGATAATAGATTCAGTTTTAGCTTCATCAAGAATGCTTTTCAGCTCCAGTCTATATCTATTTGTTGGATTCGCAGAAAGAACCTCGTACGTGGATGAATCCCTCAGCAGGGCCTCGCACATATCCGTATATTGGCCATGGTCCATGACCACCGTGTTGCCCCCTTTATCGGAGGGCTTGATCACTATAGAGTGATCAGTCCCCAGACTAAATACAGCGGTGGCATGGGCCTGGTCAATATTAGAATGGAAGGTGGGACGTAGATTCTCAATCTCCTGCGAGACCGTACTGAAGAAGACATCCACGCACGACAACTCACCCAGATTGGGAGGCATCCTATTACTCTTAAGATTAGTAAATGGTCCCTGACCCTCTAATTTGTCAAATTCTCCGTCTAGTCCATATAGCAGGCGGACGTCCGCTAAAATATCCAGGGGTATACCTAACTCACGGCACTGTTTTTTATCCTGGAGTTTGTGGAATTTGTGCCAACGGAGCTTCCTGACAAATAGATTGAGATCTTTAAATGTTTCAAACTGATTGAAAGAGGGGGTGGGAACAAAAGAAAGGCCCAATTGGAGAACCTCTATCTCAGTGAAACTAAGGTTACGAGATGAAAGGTTAACTACCTGGGGACCTCTGGGTTCGGAGGTTGTTGCAGGCGGTTCCGCAATGGGTACGTCTGTTGTGGGATTGATGGACCTTGGTGTTGGCCTGTCTGCTCATAGAGGAGAAAAATAATCTTGAGACTCTGAATAAAAAACTGAATGCGAGCATTGAATCGGCCCAGGTATTCTCACAGGAAGCCGAGTTTGCGAATAAGGAAAAACAACTCCAGAACCGCCTTGAAAAATACCAGTACCACCTGAAGGAGCGCAAGCACCGGCAGTTTGTGAGGGACCTGGCCGATTTCAAAGATAACAGAGTCTACTCCTCCATTGCTAATAGGAGGGACCCTACAGGAGCCATAACTGAACAGTCATCCACTGATACCGAGTGCTCAGACTCTGATAACTCATTTAAGGGTCCAAGACCTTCCTCACGGGGAGGTAACCGCCGTGGGCGTCAGAGGGGGAATTCACGAGGACGGGGGCAATATCAAGGTACCCCCAACCCTCGTTTTTTAGGAGGGACAGGCCAACACCAAGGTACATCAATCCCACAACAGACGTACCCATTGCGGAACCGCCTGCAACAACCTCCGAACCCAGAGGTCCCCAGGTAGTTAACCTTTCATCTCGTAACCTTAGTTTCACTGAGATAGAGGTTCTCCAATTGGGCCTTTCTTTTGTTCCCACCCCCTCTTTCAATCTGTTTGAAACATTTAAAGATCTCAATCTATTTGTCAGGAAGCTCCGTTGGCGCAAATTCCACAAACTCCAGGATAAAAAACAGTGCCGTGAGTTAGGTATACCCTTGGATATTTTAGCGGACGTCCGCCTGCTATATGGACTAGACGGAGAATTTGACAAATTAGAGGGTCAGGGACCATTTACTAATCTTAAGCTTAAGAGTAATAGGATGCCTCCCAATCTGGGTGAGTTGTCGTGCGTGGATGTCTTCTTCAGTACGGTCTCGCAGGAGATTGAGAATCTACGTCCCACCTTCCATTCTAATATTGACCAGGCCCATGCCACCGCTGTATTTAGTCTGGGGACTGATCACTCTATAGTGATCAAGCCCTCCGATAAAGGGGGCAACACGGTGGTCATGGACCATGGCCAATATACGGATATGTGCGAGGCCCTGCTGAGGGATTCATCCACGTATGAGGTTCTTTCTGCAAATCCAACAAATAGATATAGACTGGAGCTGAAAAGCATTCTTGATGAAGCTAAAACTGCATCTATTATCTCCGAGGACGAATATAAATTCATGTTGCCCACTCATCCACGCTTGGCAACATTTTATTGTCTGCCCAAACTCCACAAGGGAACACGTCCTCTGAAAGGGCGCCCCATTGTATCCGGGGTAGGGAACTTATCCCAAAATGTAGGGATCTATGTGGACCGTGTATTAGCCCCTTTTGTGACTTCGCTGCCATCTTACACTCAGGATACTACACATTTGCTCAAACAGCTGGAGGGCATTCACGTCGACAACACGAGCCTTCTGGCGAGTATCGATGTGGAGGCCCTCTACTCCAACATTCCTCACACCCTTGGAGTGAAGGCAGTCGAGCATTTTCTTAGTACCCGTGGTTGTCAGTACCGCGCCCACAGCCACTTTGTCCTCTCCCTCCTTGAGTTTACCTTGACCACCAATGTCTTCTCTTTTAATGGGAGACTCTACCACCAGCTCAGGGGCACCGCGATGGGGTGTTCCTGTGCCCCGTCGTACGCCAATCTGTTCCTGGGCTGGTGGGAGGAGACCCTGGTCTTTAGGGATGAACGTTCCATTCTCTTGGACCAGGTCGGCTTGTGGGCGCGGTACATTGACGACATCTTCATCATTTGGAACGGGAACGGTGCTTCGTTCCATTCGCTGGTGAAGATGTTCAATGACAACCAGATCGGCATGCACTTTACCTGTGAGGTTGGGGGCACCATGTTACCCTTTCTTGATGTCCTCATCTCCCACACACCTGCTGGCGTTCTGGAGACGTCGATTTACCGTAAACCGACGTCTACCAATACCCTGCTTAGGTGGGAGAGCAGTCATCCCCTCCCACTTAGGCGGGGTATTCCCAAGGGGCAATACCTCAGAATTAGGCGCAACTGCTCCACGAAAAGAGAATTTGTCAGACAAGCTGCCGACTTACGTACAAGGTTCCTTCAACGTGGCTATCCCGACAAGGTCCTAAGGAGAGCATTTGAGTTTGCATTACACTCAGATAGAACATCCCTCCTTGTTCCTAAACCCTGCACCACGCCATCTTCCAACATTATTCGCCCCATTATGACCTTTGATAGGGCCGCTGGGGAAGTTAGACGCATCCTTCAAAAAAATTGGGGTATTCTTCAACTAGACCCAGATTTGAAAGAAGTGGTGGGGGATTACCCTCATGTCACTTACCGCCGAGGACGGAGTCTTCGCGATACATTAGTGTCGAGCGAATTTATACCCCCGCCCTCTGTGTCAGGTTCAGCTTGGCTCAAATCAGATATTAAGGGATGCTTCAGATGCAGTGGGTGTATTGCCTGTCCCTATCTAAAAACTGGTAAGGACTTCAGTAGCACGGTCACAGGGAAGACATATCACATACACCACTTCATCAATTGCAGGAGCCGTGGTGTTGTTTATCTCCTGTCGTGCGAATGCGGCAAGGGATATGTAGGAAAAACTATCCGGGAGCTGCGCAGACGTGTCGGTGAACACCTTGGCGACATAGCCAAAGCTAAGGACACTCCGGTCGCCAATCATGTTCACCGTCAACACAATGGGAAAGCCCGCATTACCGTGATGGGCATTGACCGCGTTCCACCCCCCAAACGTGGAGGAGATTGGGACCGTGCCATATTGCAGCGCGAATTGCGCTGGATTTATTATTTGAAAACAGTGACCCCCATGGGATTAAATGAACAGCTCAATTTTAGCTGTTTTATTTGATTATCCGATTTTGTGTACTCTCTCTTCCCTCGCCGGGCCGGTTATACTGCTCCTTCGGCCTATGCACATTAGAATCTGCCTCTAATAGTCTAGTCTATTAACTTCATATAAATGAAATGTTACCATGGATCCTTATAACCTTGGATCCACTTGGCAACTAATTGTGACAATTAACAAATGTGCCCAATTATTTTGCCCACACACCGATCCGCCACTTGCCAATACACTTTGGGCTTCCTCCTCGGCGCTGGGGCAGTGGGCGTGTTCCTTTCGGCCCGACGCGCCCCGTGACCAGTTACTGGCCATGTGATTCATCGCATGCCGTGCGACGTCATCCTCTGGCGACGCGCTCCACGGGCCGCGTCTGGGTGAAACGCACGCTCACCTCCTGCGTTCCACCGGGCACGTGACACCTTGTTCACCCAGTCACGTGCCCGGAAGAAGGAAGCGGCAGGGGAACTCGGCGGTATCGGAGTGTATTTAAGACACAGAGTGGTGAGTACACTCTGCCGACAGTACTTTGAAAGGAATAGGACAGTTGGCTCACTTGGGTTTAACCACGCCTGGTGCTCAGGCTCAAAAGAAACACCCCTAGTTCTGATTGTAAATTGGCAAAAAGATGGAGCCGGCACTCAAAACACTTGTATTCACGTGGAGAAAAGTATTACAGTTTATTAATATTATTATTAAATACACATATGTCTGTCTAGATCAAACAATCACAATAAAATATATGTTAAAATATTAAATAAAAAATTCTATGCAGGAATATCAAATATCAAATTCGCTTGATCGGGCTGTCTGCATCCGTATCTCCCCTGTGAGGGTGATTGATTAGATCGCAGCTAGCTCAGTCAAAGCGATTTCCCCAGCCTCACTTAGAGCAATGTCAGCGACAAAAACCGTAGCGTTGTTACAGAGTGTCTCTGTGTGTTGTAGTGTCCAAGCCGATAGTTGCTGGAATGATGCGTTAGAGGATATACATCTCCAATGTAGCATCCCACTGAGGAAGAGACTAGGAGGTCTCGAAACGCGTCTGGGCGATTACCTGTGTGATATAGAATTTCTACAATACATGGCCATGTACTAATACAAGAAAATCCGATTGAGAACTTCTCAAAAAAAAGCGCTATCGGAAGAACCATCACTCTACTCACGTATGTATCAAGCCTACGCAAGACGAAATCTCGACTAAACCGGAACTGACATTACCAGAGCGGAGAACAGCTGATCTGTGGGACGCCACAGCAAGACACTCCCGCATCCTATACACCGGACGAGACACCGTATCGAGGCACACAGTGAGTAGCAATAAGTATCTAAACAGATCGACAGTTCATAAAGATACAAAACCTCCCCCTTTTTAGAGGGATAACAGCCCATATTACGGCTGAGACTGTACAGGACGCACCTGGCAGAACAAGGACATTATAGACTGGATGGACACTTTGAATGCTACATTGGAGATGTATATCCTCTAACGCATCATTCCAGCAACTATCGGCTTGGACACTACAACACACAGAGACACTCTGTAACAACGCTACGGTTTTTGTCGCTGACATTGCTCTAAGTGAGGCTGGGGAAATCGCTTTGACTGAGCTAGCTGCGATCTAATCAATCACCCTCACAGGGGAGATACGGATGCAGACAGCCCGATCAAGCGAATTTGATATTTGATATTCCTGCATAGAATTTTTTATTTAATATTTTAACATATATTTTATTGTGATTGTTTGATCTAGACAGACATATGTGTATTTAATAATAATATTAATAAACTGTAATACTTTTCTCCACGTGAATACAAGTGTTTTGAGTGCCGGCTCCATCTTTTTGCCAATTTACACTCTGCCGACAGCCTGCCCTTGGATTAACCATCCTGTGGCCTAGTGTTATCCTATAGCTGGCACCCACTGGTGCATCTATATTGATTAACATATTCTTTAATGCGGTCATGCCCAGTGTGTTTTAGCCTGACTGGCTACACACGTTTTTAGGCCTCTGACCCACGTTAAAAAACCCTTTTTTTCGTACTACTCTGTCTCTCTGGTCGCACAGGCCCAATCCATAGCCCTGTGTGTACCATTGATCTCCCCTGATGATTTTCTGTGACGAACTGAAACGTAACACGTAGGGAGCATTTTTTTAGGGACTACTAGGGTTTCTGTCCCCACAGGGACAGGTATCCGGACGGGGACGCTCCTTGCGGGGTAAGTCCCCGTGTAGATAGGTAGGGCATACTAGCCCCTGCCCCCCTTCTTAGGGTTGCCTAGGGCTAACCACCCCGTCACCCATCCAATCTGAAGGGGCACACCTATCCTTTTTGTGTGAACAAGAAGCATCAAAGGACCGTTTCCACCTCCAGTCTTCCTCATGAGACATCCTGATCCACAACCGGGTGAGAACGTTCCTGCTTTTTCCAAACCTTCTGGTCACACTGTCTTTATATGTACCATTTTGCCCGCTGGGCTGTCTTGTTAAATTTTGTTTTGTATAGAGGCTCCTCCACTGGTGTCTATAATTTTAGATTGACAAAAATTAAATGTTAAGTTTTATCCCTCTGTCCTACGGGATCAGTATTCATCTTCACGGACCACAAGAACCTGGCTTATCTCCAGTCTGCTCAGAGATTAAATCCCCATCAGGCTCGTTGGTCTCTGTTCTTCGCCCGCTTTAATTTTGAGATCCATTTCCGTCCGGCTTGTAAGAACATTAGGGCAGATGCTCTGTCTCGCTCCTCTGATGTGGTGGGCGACGAGTTAACACCTCGATATATTATCCCTCCAGAACGCCTTGTTACAGTCGCTCCCGTGGACCTGCGCCTTCTTCCTCCTGGCAAATCCTACGTACCTCCACGTCAGCGGCTGCGAATTCTCAAGTGGGGCCACGCCTCCCCTTTTGCCGGTCATCCAGGGGTGCAAAAGTCTCTCCAACTAATCTCCCAAAGGTACTGGTGGTCTTCTCTGGAGAAAGATGTCTCGGACTTCGTCCAGGCCTGTATGATTTGCGCCCGGGATAAATCGCCTCGCCAGAAACCAGCGGGTCTCCTCTTGCCTCTACCTGTTCCTGAAGTTCCCTGCTCTCACATCACCATGGACTTTATTACAGATCTTCCCTCCTCCCATGGCAAGTCCGTTATTTTGGTCGTGGTGGATCGCTTCTCCAAGATGGCTCACTTTGTACCCCTGCCCGGTCTACCCTCTGCACCCATTTTGGTCAAACAATTTTTCCAACACATCTTCCGTCTCCATGGCCTTCCCAAGCATATTGTCTCGGATCGTGGGGTACAATTCGTCTCCAAATTCTGGAGGGCTCTATGTGCTCAGCTCGGGATCAAATTGGACTTTTCTTCTTCGTACCATCCTCAGTCTAACGGCCAAGTAGAACGGGTGAACCAAATTTTGGGTGACTATCTGCGTCACTTTGTATCCTCACGCCATGACGACTGGGCTGATCTACTTCCCTGGGCGGAGTTCTCCTACAACTACAAACAATCCTCTGCCTCTAACAAGTCTCCTTTCTTTGTAGTTTTTGGCCGTCATCCTCTTCCACCTCTGCCGCAGTCTCCCACTCCTTCTTCTGTACCTGCCGTTGACAGTCTTGTACAGGATTTTTCCTCCATCTGGCGAGAAACCCACGCTGCTCTCCTCAAGGCTTCCGCCCGTATGAAGGTTTAAGCTGACAAGAGACGCAGATCTCCTCCGGAATTTCGCCCGGGTGACAAGGTGTGGCTCTCCTCTAGGTACATCCGATTTAGGGTCCCAAGTTACAAGTTGAGCCCTCGTTTCTTGGGACCCTATAAAATCAAGAGTCGTATCAATCAAGTTTCTTATCAGCTCCATCTTCCTCCCTCCCTCCGAATCCATAACTCCTTCCGTGTCTCCCTTCTTAAACCTGCTGTCTTTAACCGTTTTTCTCCCAAGCTTGTTTCTCCCACCCCTGTCGCCGGTACCTCCGATATATTCTCTGTCAAGGAGATCTTGGCGACCAAGATCTCCCGGGGGAAAAGATTTTTTTTGGTCGACTGGGAGGGCTGCTGTCCTGAGGAGAGGTCATGGGAGCCGGAGGAGAACATCCTGGACCGCAGTCTCATCCGCAAGTTCTTCGGTACCAAAAAGGGAGGAAGACCTAAGGGGGGGGGTACTGTTACTCTGAGTGCTCCGGGTCCCCTGCTGGCCTCGGAGCGCTCACAGCGTATGCCCCCAGGCAGCACTCCAGTGTCTCGGCGTGTGCGTCCTCGCTCTCTAGGGCGCACGCGCGCCGGGACTCTTAGATTCAAAGGGCCAGTGCACTAGTGATTGGTGCCTGGTCCAAAGGGGTTATTAAGGGTTAAGGTTTGTGAGAGGCAGTGCTGACTTAATTAGGCTGCACCTGTGCACTGCCCATTCTTACCTTCTCCTCCCACAGCTTCCTGCCGGATCTTTGTGCCTTGTGCCTCAGAGAAACCGTTCCACTGTGTTAGTTTGCCTTGCCTGTTGCCGAACCCGTTGCTACCGTCTACTCGCCTTTGAACCTTGCCGCCTGCCCTGACCTCTGCTACGTCCGACTACACTCTTGCCTTCCCCCTGTGTACCACGCCTTATCAGCTGCCAGAAAGGTCGAGTTGTTACTAGGGGACACGACCTGGTAGTTACCGCCGCAGCAAATCCATCCCGCCTTGCGGCGGGCTCTGGTGAAGACCGGTAACTGCTGAGAACCGGTCCTTTAGTACACCCCGCGCCATCGCCTCTCTGGTCCAGAGGATCCACTACCTGTCCTGCCGGTACGTGACACACAGTTCCTCATGGGCCACTGAGGGAACTCTCTGAAAATTTTTATTTCTCCTTGGCTGTTCTGCAATCTGCTACCTGATTCTGCAGCTATGGGTCGGTACCTGTCAGACTGACTGAGAATAAGGTTCACATCCAGTGAGCCTGAATATGTGTGATGTATTATAGCTCCTTCCTTTCTTTCTCCGCAGCTGATTGATGAATACCCAGACACTCCCCCCACAGGTTTCATGTAGTCATCTGAGTTACATTCTAAGACAGGTTTCTGACTGTTTAACAGGACAGTGGACATTTTAACTAACTACAGTGATTTCCCCCCCCCCCCCCTCCTAGATAAAATAAGCATGTTTTGCTATTATATTTATGAACTTATTTATAATGATGTTTTTGTTTTGATTTCCCAGAGAACACCTTTAATTAAAATTCCTCTGAGGACTTGATGTCCCAGTGAATAAACCCATGAGTGTTACAGATAACTCCAGAGTTTGGTTACCTGTCTATGATTTGCTATATATAGGAAATGGTTTGCTACTCACCAGTACATGGACGCTAACAACAAAACTCTACTTTCTGGATATTGAGCAATAATCTACATGTTTACCGATGTGCAATATTGTATCTGCGTAATTTTGAAAACATTGTTCTAATATGGCTAGATATTGGTTGCACGCAGCTTACTTGCCCCACAGAATGCAGTAAGTATCTTATTACGCTGCTTTCACATGGGCATGTGTGATCTGTGAAACAAGGTCCGTGTGAGGGCTTCTTTTCCCAGACCGACCGGGGCTTGCCTGAGTCAAGCTTATGCATCATTGTAAGTAGGGATGAGCGAACTTCATATTTTGAAGTTCATGTGCGGCTTCGTGTTGTGGTATTTACTGAATTGCGTTATGGATTCCGTTACCATGGACCGTAACGCAATTCCATGAAGGAATGCATAACAGAATGCCTTTAGAGGCATTCCGTTATTCATTCCGTCATAATAGAAGTCTATGGCCAGCATAACTGATCCGTCCGGTTTTCGTCATGCTGGAGTTGTCTCCTGCATAACAGAAACCGGACGGATCCGTTATGCAGGCCATAGACTTGTATTATGAAGGAATGAATAACCGAATGCCTCTAAAGGTATTCTGTTATGCATTCTGTCATGGAATTGCGTTATGGTCCGTGGTAATGGAATCCATAACGCAATTCAGCAAATACCCCAACCCGAACCGACTGCAGGTCTACTGTTCTGTACACATGCATCATTTCAGTACAGGACAGTAGGCCCCTGGTCGGGCTGGCCTGAGAAATATGACCATTACATGGACCTTGTTTCACAGACAGCACAGAGACTTGCCTTTTTCTTTAATTATAGTGGTTATCCGGTAAATAATATTGATGACTTATCCTCAGGGCGAAGAAGTGTGGTGAGTGCAGCGGCACCCTAAACTAGCTGATCGGTGGGTGTGCTGGGACTAGGACTCCGCCAATGTGATAATGATAAACTATCCTGATGATAGGCTTATCATTGTAATTTCCTTTAACCCCATTAAGCAATTATAATAAAAGCAGTACTCTTTCACATATTATAGCTTTTACGTTGCACCTTTACAGGTGAACAGTTTTTTCACAGTCCTCAGCAGACTTTAGGATCCGTTACTTGACATGTATTAGTTGTTCTGTGTGCAAATTATACTCCTTTCCAATAACATTGAAACAATACACTGTTTGTTTTACTGATTTATATAATATTTCTGCTTCTTATGTTATTATCTGTTTTGCCTGTATGTCTGAAGCTGGTTACACACTAGCGATTTTGTATCCGGCAGGCTCTTCTATCAGGTAACAGCCTACCAGATCTCTCTGCATTTTGGTATTGCCAGAAGCTACTTCTTTGACTTCCGGCTCCAATAACAACAATAGGGGCCGGCAGAGATACAGTCACACCCGGGCAAATATGATGAAAATTGACCAGCCCATTATAGTTAATGGGACCGGCGGGTATCAGGTAGCGTCCAGCAATGCTGAATCCAGACATCTCCGGCAGGTCGTTTCCTGTCGGAACAGCCTGTCGGAGATGGCTAACACTAGTGTGAAACTAACCTAAGAAGAGGGCATAATACAGAATAGCACAGAAATAAAGCAGGTAGACACACATAAAATCTTTTGCAGCAAACTTAGAACTTTATTCCAGATTTACATGTTGTTCTCTCTACAAGATGGTATGGTTCACTTTAAACCTTACCAATAACCACATTTACTCATAACCATACAGTATTTGCACAGGTTTAACAGCTACATCACTTAATGGTGCATAGCACTCTTGATAGTTTCATACACTTAAAGACTCTAAGCAAATTGGGTCTTACGTAGTAACACAGTCCTTTAACTATATACAGCCCAAATACACAGTCAAGATTCCCAATCTCCTTGATCCAGGGGCAATCTTACATGTCTCTAGACCTCAAGTGCTGTAACTCATCTATCCTTCTGCTCCTCCAGTTTTTTCGGTGGCTCTTTGGCTCCTCTTCAGGTTCAGTGGAAGAAACCCTTCTGCTTCTTCTTCCCAATGGACCTAGCTGCATCACCTGGTACTTTGGCAAGGACGTAGACTCCCTTTTCTCCCATGCTCATCATCAGAAAAACGGTTGTCTTCTGTAGCTGTCTCATCTGCAAGTCATCACATCTTTTGCATCCATCTCATCAGCAGGGGGGAAATTGATCTCCTCACACACACTCCAGCAGCCTTCCTCATCAGAGCTCAGAGCTCCCCAGCCACTTCAGGACACCTCAATTACAGGGGACTCCCTCTTCTCTCATAATCTGCAAGTGGCTGCCTTGTGGTCACCACAATTGCGATGACCGCCATTTTATGTCCATAGCTAGGGACTACAATTCAGGCCTGGCCTGTATCCTTGTCACTTGATCATTCCTCCAGTTTGCACGTGTTAGAGGGAGACCCCTTCTCTTCCTTCTGTGCTCTAGCTCACTTGCCGCCCATGGTTTAGCTGTTCGTCTGATCTATGAAGTACAGCATGATGCACACTGCTCTAGGGACTACTGTACACACCCTTTCCCCCTGCCACTACCCCTCTAAGAGGTTGCCAGTTACAAGAAGGAAATATCTACTTCTTCACAGTCTGCTTCACAATCTGTTCACCTGCTGCAGTAATTCTCCCAACCAAACAACACTCAGAACTAAGTGTTGGTGTTCAGCTTGGATCATCACTTGACAGCAGACCGAAGTAAGTGGACCTTTACTAAAAGTATCTGACTACCCCTTCAATAGGGGCTAGTCTGTGCAGAAATTAATCTGTCGGCCACCCTTACTGGCTCAGCACATCAGTTATATATAACAATTTTATATAGTGCTCATTCACTGCATAAGCAATACATTTTTTATGAACTCATTGACAAATAAAGAATTAATGGACCCAGATAGAAATGTCAGATTGCTGCATAAATTGGCATGCAGTTATGTTTCAGGTAGATATATAAAGAATTACAGGTGTGGTGTCATTAGAAACTGACTCTTGCCACAAGAGGGAGTAAAAGTTCTTCCCCGCTGCCCTATAAAACGGCTCTCAGAAGCTACTTTTGGGTAGTGAAAGATTGTTATCTGCTAGACATGCCTCTGCAACACACTTAAAGACATTTTGCCTAGTTGACAGACTTTGAATCAGGGCACATCATGGGCCTGAGAGAAGAAGGATGATTATTTTGACAAATTGCCCACCATCTAGGCCGTTCTAACCTACCTGTTAGGAGTTGTTGGGAGTAGCTGTTATGTGGGGGCATGCACATTAAGGGCAGGCTCCGAATGGCCCAGACAGACCAGCAGTCAAAAGGATCATTTGATCCACTGACAAGCACAATCAGCTCCTAGTTTCATTGTCCACTATCCAGACACAAGTGGCACCTTCATTACACATCACTTTCTCTGCCCAGACTTGGTGTCATGGCACCCATTACGTTTCCCACCATTGACTGCCAGCCACTGTTGCCTTAGTATGCAGTGGTGTTGTGAACGAGAAACCTGAACTGCTATGGACTGGGACCATAATGTCTTAAGTGATAAATCCTGGTTTGGTTTGAGATCCCACAATGGTTGGGTTTGAGTATAGAGACCTTGTGGTGAGCACATCAATATGGCCTTTGCTGTGGAGCAACACGCTGCCCCATCTACTAGTGTAATGATCTGGGGAACCATCTCATAGGACTGTGGGTCACCCCTAGTACTGATACAAGAGATACTGACAGCTCAGTGATATACGCACGACACATATGTTACCCATATACCGCAAGGGCTTCCCAGGAATGTATCTGCCAGATTGAAACACTTGCTTGGCCTGCCTGGTCACCAGATTTATCCCCAGTCGAGCATTTATTTGATCAGTTTGGATGCCTGTTTCAGTAACATATGAGTGTTCAGAATCTAAAAGATTAACTGCAACATCTGTTGGCAAATGTGATGCAGGATATCATATGGAACCTGTATACCTCCATGCCCAACTGTATCTTATCTTCTATCCAGGCTAGAGGCTGCCCAACAGGGTACTAGAGCTTCCTTTAATTGTACAGTTTTCCTAATAAATTTATAAATTTTGCTAATATTGTAATTACATCATTAACACATAGAAAAAAATTAATTCAATTCTAACTTCTCCCTTTTTTTGTCAATGAGTATATTTGTGTTATATTGTAATGTATACAATGCCCTATTAAGAACGAGGGTGTGTGATAATTGATGTTCCAGACTACAACAACCCCTGCTGTGCAGTATAACTAATTTAAATGGGATTTTACTATTGAGAACTTATTCTTAGGATAGGTCATCAATATCATATTAGTAAAGGGTCCAACTTCAGGTGAATAGGAACAGTCTGCACTAACCACAGCTACTACACAGTGTACTGAAGCAGTAGTGCTTCTGGTGCCTCGTTCCAGTCACAGTAACTGTTGAAAACATTGGATCTCAGGGGGTTCCATGTGTTGGACCCCCACCGATCTGATATTGATGACCTATCATAAGGATAGGTCATCACTAGTAAACTCCTAGAAAACATCTTTCACCTTTTAAACCCTCAGTGTTCTAGCATCAGTGGCCCTGTGGTCTAACAGCAGTCTCTATTTACATACCTTTTTTGTTTTTATCCCATATTAAGCCTCCTTTCTGGTTATTAAGCTGGAAGTCTCCATTTAGTTATGCTTACAGTGAAGATGTATGCTGGGAGTTGTTGTGTAATAAAACAATCCCCCTAACTCTAAACATACATTAACTGCGTGGATGTAGAATCAGGGATGTCAAACTCGTGGCCCTCCAGCTGTTGCAAAACTACAACTCCTATCATGCCTGGGCATACTACAGCTATCAGGGAATGATCGGAGTTGTAGTTTTGCAACATCTGGAGGGCCATGAGTTTGACATCCATGATGTAGATGGTGGGGCTTGTTGTAGTCTCAGCCAACTCCTTAATACGTTCTCATGTTCCTAGGACACCCAGGCTGACATTTAGTTAGCATTATTATCCATGCACCCTTAGACAATAATGGTGCATACTGGGGATTGTTGCGACAGCAACAACTCCCATTATGTACACTCCCTCTTCTGTGTGTATTGTTACGTTATTGTGTAGTGAAAAATGCAGTTTTTGTTTTTTCTTACCAAAAATCATGGCTGAGAGAGAAAAATAAAAAATGTAGAGAGTTCCACCCCAATCACCAAGCCAGCAAGGTCAGGACTCTATAGAACTAATCAGAAGCTCCTCTCAGTGCAGATAGTACATCAGCAAGTCCTCTTGACATCATCGTCACATTGTGCACCATAGAGGGAGTGTTACCTATGCACCGCTTGGCCTATAGAGGCTCTGGGAGAGCACGGAAGTGGCAGAGTTGCCCCAATTGTAAATACCTTACTGCTGTGCTTTGAGCATTATGTGGCGACACCATAGACCAGGTATTATATTGAGCCAATTTACCAAATGAATATTAGGGGGTGCTGGAGGAATCCTTTGTTCCCCAGGTGGGGTGCACCTCTGATGCCTTATATATATAATCTAGCCATGGGTCTAGGTCCATATTTATTTAGTGGGCCTGGGGTCTGTTTGTTAAGGGAGTCTGGGAGACAGTTTTTAAATGCATAGAAATAAATATATTTAGCAAAATGATAAAAAATAACAAGATACAGTCCAACTGTCAGGCAGGCCATTTATTTTGCTGGTCTGGCATGTACGGTATCCTCCAACAGACTCCATTCCAATCATTTTTGGACTATGGGGGAGATTTATCAATACTGGTACAAAGGAAAATTGGATCAGTTTCCCATAGCAACCATTGAGATTAATCCTTTCATTTTTCAATGGTACTCAAAAATGAAAGGTGGAATCTGGTTGGTTGCCATGGGCAACTAAGGCAATTTTCACACCTGCGTTTAGGTGCGGATCCATCTGGTATCTGCACAGACGGATCCGCACGTATAATGCAACTAGCGTTCTGAACGGATCCGTCCCAATTGACTTACATTGTGTGTCAGGACAGATCCGTTTGGCTCCGCATCGTCAGGCGGACATCAAAACGCTGCAAGCAGAGTTTTGGTGTCCGCCTCCATAGCAGAATGGAGGCTGAACAGAGGCAAACTGATGCATTCTGAACGGATCCTTATCCATTCAGAATGCATTGGGGCTGAACTGATCTGTTTTGGGCCGCTTGTGAGAGCCCTGAAACGGATCTCACAAGCGGACCTAGAAACGCCAGTGTAAAAGTAGCCTAAGCCAGTTTTCCTTTGTACCATTTTGATATATCTCCCCAATGTATATTTTTTTTGGGAGAAAATTCAATTGTTGAAGTAATCAATGGAAATGTAAATCTAAATGTCCACTAAATTGTGCAAATCAATAGCAAGAAGCTATCACATGTCTTCCTCCTCAACCACATGAAACTTTCAGGAAATAATTCACCTTTTCTTTATTCAGATTTTTCCAGGAGAATTGGATGGAAGTAGAAAACAAAACATTGAATGATTTTATTCTTCTTGGATTCCCAGAAGGACGAGTCTTTTGTACAATTTTAATGGCCATCATTTACATAATGATCATCATTGGAAATGTTGCTGTGTTTAGCATCATCAAGTTAGACAGTCATCTTCAGACACCTATGTACTTCTTCTTGAGTTATTTATCGCTATTAGATGTCTGTTACTCTACAGGTCACCCTCCCAGCTATGCTGGCCAATGCTATCACTGGGAACGTTAGGATATCCTTCCATAGATGTTTCACACAGCTCTTTTTCTTTGTCTGTTTTGGAGGATCTGAATGTCTTCTTCTGGCTGCCATGGCTTATGACCGATATGTCGCCATATGTAACCCCCTCCATTACCCGGTCATTATGAATAGGAGGTTCTGCTCAGGCTTTGTTGCTGGGTGCTGGATCGCCGGGTTGTTGAATGCCATATTTCATACCTTGATGACTTTAAATCTTACTTTCTGTGGAGATCATCATATCAGACATTTCTTTTGTGATATCCTTCCAATGTTAGAAGCAGCATGTAGTGACATCCAGAGCAGCCAGGTGTTATTACATGTGGTCACCATATTTCTAGGAATGTCTCCTTTTCTACTTGTGATGAATTCCTACATACACATCATTTCCACTATCCTGAAAATCCGCTCCTTGGAAAGGAGACAGAAGGTCTTCTCAACATGTTCCTCACACCTCATAGTTGTTACAATCTTCTATATTACAGCCGCATTCAATTACAATGGTCCTAGTTCTGGAGATTCCTTCATCATTGTCCAAGTTTCATCTGTCCTCTATGGTATTCTGACCCCAATGTTAAATCCTATCATCTACTGTTTGAGAAACCAAGAGGTGAGGAAAGCATTCAAGAAAGCAATAACTAGAACACTAATTGTTATAAGGACAATGAGACTATACAACTTAAACTTAGAAAATGTGAAATTACATGCTCTTATTAGTTAATACATCAAGCACAGCTGTTAGATTGTGTTATGCATAGTGCAGTGCTGGGCTGGTGCATGAGAGAATCCATCTGTCATTGACGTCAATGCCATGACACTGAGATGTGGCTACATGGGAGGCAGCTTCCCTGGGCCCACATTTATTCGAGTACAAAAATGCACTTTTTAGGTCCAAGGAGCGGTGAATGTAGTGGTGTTAGAGATGGCTTTACTCACCACTCCCTGGTCCTTTTCTCCGGGTGCCCACTATGCCCTGACAGAATACATCTTCAAGACGTTGTACGAATATGTTCACACTATGACTTGATACTGTGGGACATTAGGCCACAGTGCTGCACGGGCACCTGGAGGAAGTGCACAGTGGACCAGAAGCGGCGCCCAAAGCACAAGAAAAAAGTAAGTCTTTTTTTTTTGGTCTGGTCTGAGGACTACATTTAAGGGATAGGCATTCTAAGAGGAAACAGTGGTTTAAATGAATTTGGGGATCTGAATGAATCTGGGGTCTAGATTAATATAACTCTGTAAATGGGGTCTGAATTAATTTAGCACTCTGATCTGTGGTCTGCATGAATTTGGAGTCTCATTTGGAGTCTGCCTGAATTTGGTCTCCAGACTAGCTTCCAAATGGTGGGGGTAGTGCTGATGGAGCAGTGAAATAGTGAGAAACAGAAGCAATGGTCATCACTAGGAAAGGATTTAGGATACAGTAGCATAACGGTAGCGATGGTCAAGAGAGGAGTAGAGCAATGATACTAGGTGAACAACAAAAGGGACAAAGCAGGAGAGCTATCTTCAGGAGAGTAATCCAGGAACAAGCCCAAGAACAAGTTCAGGATCAGAATAACAGCCAGTATCTTAATCATCAGGTGACATAGTGCAGCTGAAGTCCCTTTAAGGGTCCATTCACATGTCCATATGTGTTTTGCGGATCCGCAAAACACGGGCACTGGCAATGTGCGTTCCGCATTTTGCAGACCGCACATAGTCGGCACTCTCATAGAAAATGCCTTTTTTTGTCTGCAATTGCGGACAAGAATAGGGCATGTTCTATTTTTTTGTGGAACGGAAGTGCGGATCCGCAAATGCGGATGCGGACAGCACATTTCGGCCCCATTGAAAATGAATGGATGCGGAATGGATGCGGACCCATTTTGCATACGTGTGAATGGACCCTTAAATAGGCCACCATGGCCTGATGTCATCTTTGACCGTTGGTTTCCTTGGCAACCTAACAAGTCCAGCAGAGCAGCAGCAGAAGACAGCATCCATCTCTGGAGCAGAGGAGGCATCTGGTTGCATAGCACTGGAGCACTGCATGTGGTATATCAGCCACTCACCAGGACTTTTTGCTGGTGCCAGGACAGGTGAACAACAGTACTTTTAAGGCCACTTTTGAAATGACTTTTGTTAGTCTTGAGGGAATATTGTAAGTAAAATCTGATAAGAATTCTTGGGAAACTCTATTCAAATATTTGAGAGAATAACAGGTACATGAGACTGCAGTGAGGGTGGTAAATATCAACCATATATTGTCTCGAGTGAGAATTTTCAAGAAGTCTTCGAGATATGGTTGTTGTGAACAGTCTTAGCCCAAGGTAACAGCTTGACCAAAATCCTATTGGGCATAAGCAATAGGTTTGAAGTAGAGATTGATTCTAAATTAATCAGATTCATTAAGAATTTCACAAAAATTCATCTGCCAATGAATCTGAAGTTTTTGTGAATTATTTTGGACAAATTGCCTAAAAATGGTGTCCAGCGCCATTTTACTGTGAATATTGGTGGGGAAAACCATGATGCATGAAGAGATAGAGAATTACATGACAGTGGGAGGAAGTATGGGGGTTTGTCCTGACAGACAGCCTAAATCAGCCAATCAGGTCGTTGTGGGCAGGCAGCACCTTATGCAGAGACAGAAAAATCACCATTCTGTATTTAGCTTGTGACCTGGAAGGATGGTATTTGGCAGTGTCTGACAAAAAAGAATTGCTGACACAAGCCAGTAACCCAGCTGTACTAAGAATACTATAGGGAGAGAATATGGAGATATAATTGGGTAGATTTTAGGGAATTTGATCAACGAAAGCTTTAGGGAGAGCATTGAGGGAGTGGTCACCCAGTTACAAAACTCCCTGCAAGAAAAAGAAACACATTTTTTCTGAACAGACAGACAGCTTAAAAAAAATAAAATATATATATATATATATATATATATATACAGTTTATAGGCTTATTGCAAGCACTATAAATAGCATTCTGCTCTAACCGCTGAGCAATTGCAGTGCATTATACCCATGATATGAAATGCGTCAGATAAAGTTATAGAAAAAGCATTTTGTGACAATAACATCATTAGTATACCGTGTTATTAAACACATTAGTGTTTTGCTCATAAATGCACAATTTCAGGTTTAATACTCTTACATCACACTCTACTATAAAAGTGATAGCTACACCTTAAAGAGGTTGTCCGGGTTCAGAGCTGAACCTGGATATATCCTTTTTTTCACCTAGACAGTCACTCTAAGATGAACATCAGAGCATTTCATGCTCCGATCCTCTCTCTTGCCCTGCGCTGTATTGTGCAGGGTAAGGGCTTTTTTGTTTACATTCTTCCACTGCTAGGAGGAGGCTTCCGCCTAGTAGTGTTCCTGGTGACATCACCGGCACTGATAGACGGGCTTTAGCGCCGCCCTAGCTGTTTTACAGTTGAGGGCAGCGGTAAAGCCTGCCCATTAGTGCTGGTGACATCACTAGGCTCACTGCTAGGCAGAAGCCTCTGCCTAGCTTTACCCTGGTACGTCACTACCTCTGCCTGGTACGTCACTAGATCTTCAAAAAAAGCCTCGGAGCGTGAAATGCTCATGTCGGAGCTTCTGCCTGGGTGAAAACAGGGAGCTGAACCCGGACAACCCCTTTAATGACAGTAATAACACCCCATTAAGGATTAGATTAATACTTCAATGAAGGTTAATAATATAATTTTACTAAATAGTAGTTATCAAGTACAAAGGGTAAGGACCTTACATCACCATTTGAGTAGGTATCTTCTGATGACACACCAGCTGGGGAAATCCTTTTCCCCACGTAGGCAGTTGCTTGGCCATGGCAGTATTGCGGCCCGCAAACAGCGGGTCCATTGTGGACCCGCTGTTTGCGGGCCGCAATACCAGCATCACGGATGCGGACCCGTTCACTTGGTAAATAGCTTCTGTGGTGTTTTTGTCCATGCCTTTGCACCGCAAAAAAATAGAACATGTTCTATTTTTTTGCGGTGTGGACTGATCACAGACCCAGTCAAGTTCAATGGGTCTCGATCCGCCCCGGCCACCGCACAGACGTTGCCCATGCATTGGGGACTGCATATTGCGGTCCCCAATGCATGAAACGGCCGCACAACGGCTGTGTGCATGAGGCCTTAATCAGGAAAACAACAAGTTGATCCTACACGAGATGTTCCTCTTTAGGTGAGCTTCTTTTTTTCTCTATCCACACTTTGAAAAGTCCCAGCTCTTATATGATATTAAACAAAGAGCTAAGCAACCTAATGTTGCAACTACTGTTGAGCAAATTGAAGTCCATGAAGTGGACTTCGATTCAAATTTCAGGGAAAATTTGATTCGCTGTGAAGCTGAATTTTCTCGTGCTTTCTGGTAGCGAATCGATTTCCCTTGAAATCACCGCCATATTGATTCAAGATCTCATACGAAATCCCATGCGCGATGACGGCCGGCATGATGACGTCATCTTGTGCTGCACGAGATTTTGCACTATCAAGATGGCGGCGGCCGGCTCATTGCGAGCAAATGGATGAGGCAAGTATGATTTAATTTATTTTATTTGAGGGGTACAATGAACGCGGCATCTGAGGGGTACAATGATGGGGAGAGGCGCAATTGCCGCTCTCTGTCATTGAACCTACTGCTTACAAAGAAATTGCATTGAGACAAAGTAATTCGACACAAAGCGATTTTTTTTGTAAAATTCTGCGAAGCAGCCAAATCAAATTTTTTAATACTTCGCTCATCTCCAGTTGCAACCAGCACAGATACATTCTAAAGATCATTGTGTATGTGTTGTTCACCACATTCACTCCTGCATCCTTGAGTGGCCAGCTTCCGGACTTGGGATTAGTAGGAGTCACAAGACTACTACCAGACACGGCTGGCTATACAACCAGACAATACCCATTATTGTTCACAGCACATAAGCACAAAGTTATATTATACAAAATATGTAACTTACAGAACACAATGTTATAAAAGTTAGTCAAATATGAATGCTGAATACAAAAATGCTGGCCTAAACATAACGCAAATATGAATAGGGAGGGTCATGCTGATATGAAATGAATACTAAATACAAAATGGGAAAGCAGTTTTAGCCTCAGAGAACTGGCAGAGGAGCAATCTTAAGAAGGTCCTCATATTGTAAATGTTTAAACAGCCGTAACTAAGGGAAACACTCAATGAAAACTGTGGTATGTGAAGAAAATAAAGATTGCTTTATGCATAATGGTGCTGCAGCAGTAACATATGCAAAAATATATTTTTTAATAAAAACATGATAGTTACACTTTAAACATGTTGCATATTACTGTACGATAACGAGTAGTAATAACAAAACCACTTTACTACAATAAAGCCATTCTTTTACCCATGTCATTAAATGCATTGTATATTATTGCAAAATAACGTTCAGCTACAGAAAAAGCATTTTACAACAATAACAACATTATTATACCCATGTTAATAAATGCATTGTATATTACTGCAAGTCAACAGGCAGTTACAGCAAAAACAAAACTGCAACAACACAATTTTTATACTTGTGTTATTCTATGTATAGTTCAAACATCAGACCGTGTAGTTCAAAGACACTTTACTTCAAAGATTGCAGTCTTATACCTGTGCTAGTGAACACATTACTGCATCAGATTGTGTAGTTCAAACATATTTTAATGCAAAAACTGAATTTCCAAAGTAAATTGTCAATACCAGTGTGTAGTGTGTTTGTGGAGGACATTCCATTTTTACTTTATCTTTAAATTACAGAAAAAAATATGCCGGCGTATAAGACGACCCCCAACTTTTTCATTTAAAATATAGGGTTTGGGCTATACTCGCCGTATAAGACTACCCCTCTTCCAACGCACACTAAATAAAAATTTTAAAACACCCGATTTGATTTCAATATGGTAATTTTTATTGAAATGCCCAGCCCCCCTGTCTCAAAAACGATCTTCTCTAGTCTAGGGAATTGACCATGGCAGCCAGGGCTTCAGTAGCATCCTGGCTGCCATGGTAACCGATCGGAGCCCAGCAATTACACTGGGTTAAATGAGTTACCCAGAATCTCATTGTTGTAATAAAAAACATACTGTACTTTTGTTAACCCCACCTGTGGTTTACCGTATTTATTGCAAAAAAGCGATTTTATAGATATTCAAATTTCCAGTACCTTTGTGCCCAAGGGGCGTTCCCTCCGCCGTTTTGTGCCCAGCCGCGCTCCGAATCCTGGATCCCAGCGCTGCCACTCTCTTAATTTATTCACTGCACTTCGCTTTTTTTATCTTCTAAAGCCGCTCGTAATCTAGCGCATGCGCAGTTAGTTGGCGCTGTCTCCTCTATTCCCTCACAGCAAGAATGAGCGAGTGCTCCAACTAACTGCGCATGCGCGAGATTATGAGCGGCTTCAGAAGAGAAAAAACGGAAGTGCAGTGAATAAATTAAGAGAGGTGCGGCGCTAGGATCCAGTATTCGGGGCGCAGCTGGGCACAAAACGGCAACAGCCCCTTGGGCACAAAGGTACCGGTACTGGTAATTTGTATATCTATAAAATCGTTTTTTTTTGCAATAAATAAACAAACCACAGGCCCCTCCTCCGCCCCTCTCTCATCATTGGTGGCAGCGGGCAGCACAGGGGGGAGGGAGGGACTGCTTCCTTCTCCCCTGTGCTGCCTAATACCCGGCGTATAAGACGACCCCCGACTTTAGAAAATGATTTCTGGTGTTAGAAAGTCGTCTTATACGCCAGCATATACGGTACTTACATATTTTTAGTACCATTTAAAAATCCATCTACCAAGCCCTTGATTTATCATTTATAGGCCAGAAACCTGTGATTTTTCATTTATAGGCCAGAATATGGGTAGTAGCAGCAGTAGCAACACCAGCCATCTGGCCAGTAGTAGTAGTAGAATTAGGCCACAGTTCTCCCTGACTTCTCATAGGTGCCACATTATTATTGAGGATAATTGTGGACTGGATGGCTTACTACTTCTCTCATTCACAACAGTATGATTTGGATGTTACCTCTGAGTCTGACTCTGTGCCTTGGAGCCAGGAATCATAGTATTCCTTCTCCTCCTCCTCCTTGCAGCCCCACAGAAACCTTTCAGTTGCATCATCTCTGTCTTCACTGCCTCCTCCTATTGGGGCACCATCTTTTTTCCTAAAAAGGGCAACAAAACCCCATACGCTATGGAAAATAGTCAGGAGAGTCTCCCTGTTGATGACTTGTGTGAGAACATTCAGCAGTTGGACTGCCATGGGGAGGAGGCTCAGCACAGCTGTATTGATGGTGGTGGTGGTGGCAGCAGTGGCACTTATAGTCATGGTGGTGTCAGTAGGGGCAGTAGTAGTGACAGTGGCACTGAGGGCAAATACAGAGCAGGCAATTGGGAGGGGGACCAAGGAGCCCATGATGACATATCACAGTCTGCTAAAAGTGAAGTGGAGGGTGAAGATGACGATGATTGTGTGTTAGACAGGACCTGGGGGCTGTATCAGAGTGCTTAGGAGGAGGTGACATCAGCGGAGGAGGGTGGTGGCTGCTACAGTGGCAATAAAGAGCAGAGGAAACGCATTAGAACCTAAAAAAAAACTGCCCAGGCCATATTTGCTTCGATTATGGTCAGCTTGGAAACTGGTGATGCCCCTGATACTATGGGCGCAGGCTCAAAACCTCCAGACCTAAGCCAAGCTTGGCTGCTGCTAACTCTGTGTTGAGTGTGAATCCCCATCTGGCAGTTTATCTCCACAGTATAAGAAGACAAAACTTTGCCATGTACAAAATCTACAGGAGTTACATTCGCTGTGAGCATTCAAACATAGGCACCACGGCTCTTCTGCCAAACAAGATGCGGTATCACCAGTTACTATAGGAAAATAGAAGTGGCCACCAGTTAGCACAACAAGAATGTCCTCCTTCTCCAAGTCTCTTTTGCGGCACCCAGGGTGCATCCACATGCTCTATTGTGTCCTTGTCTTCGTCATCATCAGTTACATATCTTATTTTAGCCAAAAGCAGTCACTGCCATACAACATAGTGGATTCTGATGCCTTTAGGGAGCTGATCACTTGCATTCAGCCTCACTGGAAGATACCTAGCCTTCATTTCCACAAATAAACCATTATTGCCTTGTACTGTCAAGTGGTGGAGAACGTAGGCTGCTCCTTGCATGGGTTGGGTCCTGACGTTGGGTGGTACCAAACTCATCCCCGGAGACATTGAGGTCTGCCAATTCAGGACCCGTCGGCGAGTCCTCCACGTCTCCCACGATTACACTTAGCAGGGTTGTCTCCCCATCTTCCATCAAAGTGGCGGTCACCCCTACCGCTGGCCCTTCAGTCTCAGTTTCCCAGGGTTCTGGTCTCGCCCTGAGCCGGGCCACTCTGCTAGGGTTACCCCTTTCTCATGGGTATCTGTCACTCTCATAGCAGGCCACAGTGCCGGGAAGCCTGGGAAGTCTCTCCCTATTATGAGTTCATAATGTACATTTGTGGCGCCATCTCGTGGGTCCATCTACCGGCCACCGTGGTTAGAGACACCAGCACGGTAGGGTAGTATTTTAACTCTTCGTGGATGCATATCACCCCGACTTTCCAGCCAGTATACTAAGTGGACCGCACCAGGGTAGCCCTTACTAGGGTCACCAGACTCCCTGAGTCCAGCAGAGCCTCCGCCAGAGTGTCTCCCACTTTCACCTGGCACAAGTGATCTAGAGACTCTGGGGTACCTGTTGCACACAGTCTCCTGGCATATAGCGACTGACAGTAGCAATAGTTAGTGTCCATGAGCTCAACCCGATGGGGACAGTCAGCCCTTACATGGCCAGGCTCCTGACACCGCCATCAGACTATCAGAGCCAGGTCCGCCGTGGGTAAATCCCGGGCGGGTTTTATCAACTCAAATCTCGGGCCTGGGATGGAGATTTCTGGGGTTTGCCGACCACCCTCCTGACAGAACCCTCCTTTAGATTCCTGGTAGCTTCATAGCGTTCCACCAAATCCACCATCTCAAGGGCATTGCCAGGAGACACCTGACTGATCCAGTGCTGGGAAGGGTATGGCAAAGCCCTCCAGAACATATTGGCTAACAGTCTATCCAGCATAGCCGGGGGACACAGCACATCAGGCTGTAGCCACTTTAGCAAGAGGGGGAGTAAGTCATAATACTGGGTCCTCGCAGGCTCAGCCGGCTTAAACCCCCACTGATGTACCCATTGGGCCCGGACCAACACATTTACCCCAGTCTTGCCAAAATCTCAGCATTAACTTTTTGGTAGTCGGCCGCTAGATCGTCCGGCAAGTCGAAATACACCCGCTGGGAATTGGATGCCAGGAATGGAGCGACGACCTCAGCCCACTGGTCACGGGGTAGCTTTTCCCTGATGGACACTTTCTCATACATTGACAGGTAGGTTTCGATGTCATCTGCGGGGGTCATCTTAGTAATCGCAGCATGGACTGCTTTCCGGGCATCGTGGACGCTCAGGTTTGCTCCTGCTATCTGCAAAGCCATCCTGTGTTGTAGCAGCAACTGGTTAGTCTCCTGCTTCTGCTTATTAGCCTCGCTTTGCAGCAGGCTTGTCTCTCACTGCTGCAGATTAGCCTCCATGAGGGCCTTCACAACAGCCTCCATTTTGTCGTGGCGCTCTGGTTGTAATACAGCTGGTTTAATGTACGACATACAACCATGCCTGATAAGTGCAGAAACCAAAAATATCAGCGTTCACATCAGCCTCACTGCTCTTGCCCGCATCCTCCACCAATTGTGGGGACTCGCTCTGGTAGACAGGATTAGCGGACGCAATATAGAGGCAACAACAAGTTCTTTGGATCAAACAGTTCAGTGTTTTATTCACACTTTAGGCAAGCAGTCATATTCAAACAAAAAGTCACCTTGCGGCGTTGGTGGTAATTCACACCATGTGGCAATTCTGCCTCAAAGAATCCTTGATGATAGCAGCACCAACTGGTTTAACGCCAAACAGGCAGCAAGCCTTCATCCAGACTCAACGCTCTCAGATCCCAACACAGAGACATGGCTTCTGATCCCAGCTGCCTATTTAAGGACAGCCAGGTGCTGCCAAAACCCGGACCAGCATTTAAAATCCAGTCCGGTATTTGACGTCACCTGGCTGTAAATCAGCCGAGCAGCACATGCTGGGAGGAAAATGCCTGTTTTCCCAGCTCAAACCTCTCACTGTGTCACTATATGTATATATATATATATATATATATATATATATAGAAGAAAAACGGACAGCACTCCAAGTAAAATGAATGGTGTTTATTCACCCATGTGGATGGCAACGTTTCAGCTCATACAAGAGCCTTTCTCCCAATAAGTTTGGGCACTGTTGTCATTTTATTGATTCCAAAACCTTTAGAACTAATTATTGGAACTCAAATTGGCTTGGTAAGCTCAGTGACCCCTGAAAAAGAGTATTTAAGGGGGTCAATTGTAAGTTTCCCCCCTTTTAATGTTCTCTGAAGAGTAGCAACATGGGGGTCTCAAAACAACTCTCAAATGACCTGAAGACAAAGATTGTTCACCATCATGGTTTAGGGGAAGGATACAGAAAGCTGTCTCAGAGATTTCAGCTGTCTGTTTCCCCAGTTAGGAACATATTGAGGAAATGGAAGACCGCATGCTCATTTCAAGTTAAGGCTCGAAGAGGCAGACCAAGAAAAACCTCGCATAGACAGAAGCGACGAATGGTGAGAACAGTCAGAGTCAACCCACAGACCAGCACCAAAGACCTACAACATCATCTTGCTGCAGATGGAGTCACTGTGCATCGTTAAACAAGGAGATGCTGTATGCGAGAGTGATGTAGAGGAAGCCTTTTCTCCGCCCACAGCACAAAAAGTGCCGCTTGAGGTGGGCTAGAGCACATTTGGACAAGCCAACTTCATTTTGGAATAAGGTGCTGTGGACTGATGAAACTAAAATTCAATTATTTGGCCATAACAAGGGGCGTTATGCATGGAGGAAAAAGAACACAGCATTCTAAGAAAAACACCTGCTACCTACAGTAAAATATGGTGGTGGTTCCATAATGCTGTGGGGCTGTGTGGCCAGTGCAGGGACTGGGAATCTTGTCAAAGTTGAGGGACGCATGGATTCCACTCAGTATCAGCAGATTCTGGAGACCAATGTCCAGGAATCAGTGACAAAGCTGAAGCTGCGCCGGGGCTGGATCTTTCAACAAGACAACGACCCTAAACACTGCTCAAAATCCACTAAGGCATTTATGCAGAGAAACAAGTGCAACGTTCTGGAATGACCATCTCAGTCCCCAGACCTGAATATAATTGAAAATCTGTGGTGTGACTTAAAGAGAGCTGTTCCTGCTCAGAAGCCATCAACCCTGAATGAACTAAAGATGTTTTGTAAAGAGGAATGGTCCAAAATACCTTCAACCAGAATCCAGACTCTCATTGTAACCTACAGGAAGCGTTTAGAGGCTGTAATTTCTGCAAAAGGAGGATCTACTAAATATTGATTTCATTTATTTTTTGTGGTGCCTAAATGTATGCACCTGCCTAATTTTGTTTAAACAATTATAGCACACTTTCTGTAAATCCAATAAACTTCATTTCACTTCTCAAATATCACTGTGTGTGTCTCCTATATGATATATTTAACTGACATTTTTTATCGTAACAACCAACGATTTATACCTTGACGATTAACAAGGTTGCCCAAACTTTCGCATCCCACTGTATATATATATATATATATATATATATATATACAGTATATATACATATATATATATATATATATATATATACGCACATATAAACTATGTACACCACACCTTCCCAGTAGATAGGGTGTACAAAAGTGGTAACTTGGTGTTTAGCATGAACAATATTATACCATTGGTTGGATGCATTTCATAAGTAGAAATAAAGGGATATTAGAAGAAAGGTAACTTACAAGTTGCTGTCTGCACTGAGTATGTGAGAATATGAACGCTGTTATCTCCTTATGTGTTTGCATAAGGGTGCATTCACACAACTGTAAGTGTTTTGCTGTCCGCAAATTGCGGATCCGCAAAACATAGATACCGGCCGTGTGCGTTCCGCATTTTGAGGGCCGCACATGGCAGGCACTATATAGAGAATGCCTATTCTTGTCCGCAACCACGGACAAGAATAGGACATGCTCCATATTTTTTGTGGGGCCGCGGAACAGAACAACAGATGCGGACAGCACACGGTGTGCTGTCCGCATCTTTTGCGGCCCATTGAAATAAATGGGTCCGCACCCGTTCCGCAAAATTGCGGAACGGATGCAGATCCATTTATACGGTCATGTGAATGCACCCTAAGGAGATAACATTTCCATGTTCCAGCGCAGCAGTGGTCTCCTGATAAGGTTGGTTAGCAACAGCTGCGATAGTCCTAAAATCTGTTTTGTGTTGGAGAGTCTCTGTATAACACATCTACAGGGCTGTAGCTTGTGCCCTGTAACTGTGCTATACATCTTAAGCTCTGGACAGAGACTGCTCAGCACTCACTATGTGGCCGGGGCCGGGAGTCAATGAGCATGCACTAGAATATGTGCGCGCTCGGTCCCGGCCACCCGAGCAGCCGGCCGAGCTGCAGAGAGTGTTTCTGTGCGCCTGCGCGGCCACTACTGAGATCATTATAGGGGTGGTCATAACCCCGAGAAACAAGCATGACATTTGAGGCTGTTTGACTGAAAAGAAGAGGTGAAAGAGGCATTACTGAAAATACAACTACATTGAAGAAAAGATGCTAAAAGTGCAAGGAGTGAAGTAAAGGTTAATAACTTAGGTGAGACAACCCCCTTTAAAGTGGGGAGGGTAGAGAAAATATGTAAAAAAAAAATAAATATTTAAAAGAGATTACAAAAATATATAAAAAATCTGAGTCCTAGGAGACCTCAGAGTGTCATATACAATATTTGATTCCTGTAAAATCAATTCAGATACAAATCGCATTTTAAAAAAAAATCAAATCAGACACAGGAACTTGCTCTTCCCATGAATTTGCTCTTATCTAGTTTAAAGAAATTGCTTGCAAGACCTGATTGATCCATTCCATTAGGCTGTTAATCTGAGTATTTCATCCAGAAAAAAAGTCTGGCCAATCTTCAAATTTTACACAACCTAAGAGGGAGAGGTTAATTCAGACAATAGAGCAAAATTGCCAAAGGGTAGTGAATCTCTGAGCAGGAGGCAAGTTACTCATGAAGTCCATTGAGATCTCTGTCCAAGGTTGGTATAGGCAAAGCTGAAGGGGCTCTCCCTTGAGGTCTTTAACTCGGCACAGGTGGTACAGGAGACAGCATTTTCATGTTTTGTTCCCAATTAGGTCACCAATTCTATTAGCTAGTGAAAGTAATTCACTAGCTAACTTGACTCAAAAATGTAACAAAGAATAAGTCCATCACATCGCTAGAATTTCAGATGCTCAAAGGAACATCCTCTATGTGGAACTTAATAGTTACCGTATTTATCGGCGTATAACACGCACCTTCATTTTAAGAGGGAAATTTCAGGAAAAAAATTAAAATTTCAAATAAAGAACTTTGAAGCAAAATAAGGGTAGCTCAGAACTTTTTTTTATTAATATTATTACCACTTATAAGGTAAATAATGTAAAAGGATGACACTTATGGGGCTCTGTGGGTGACACTTATGTCATCCACAGATCCCCATAAGTGTCATCTACAGATCCCCCATCAGATGGATCAGTGTGGAGAGAGGAGGCGGGGACACTCATGGCGGGGCCCGGTGCAGTGACTCTACTCTAATACACCGGGCCCCGCAACTGTTAAACATTCAATCTGATCTCTATATCTAATTGTAGACACGCTGTACGGTACTTACTGTAGTACCGGAGGTATAACATTAAGACGGCGCAGACCGGCATCTCCCTCGGTCATGCGCCGCCTGTCTCAGCTCCCTCCTGATGCGCCGCCTGCCCCAGCTCCCTCCTCATGCGCCGCCTGCCCCAGCTCCCTCCTCATGCGCCGCCTGCCCCAGCTCCCTCCTCATGCGCCGCCTGCCCCAGCTCCCTCCTCATGCGCCGCCTGCCTGCTTATCTCACTTTATGAATGAACAGGCAGGCGGCGCATGACAGAGTGAGCTGGGGCAGGCGCCGCATGACAGAGGGAGCTGGGACAGGCGGCGCATGAGGAGGGAGCTGCGGCAGGCGCTGCGCCGTCTTAATGTTATACCTCCGGTATGTAAAAACATGGCTTCTTAACATTATATCGGCGTATAACACGCATACATCATTTGCCCCCTATTTTCAGGGGGAAAAAGTGCGTGTTATACGCTGATAAATATGGTAATTCATTTTGTAGCTGCAACAGTATAGTTTGAATTGATGATACTGTATGTGCTGGATCCCCAGGTAGGGAATCAGATTATTTAAAAGACCTGGGAAGAGCACCTGCTCTGTGATTCTTTTCTGCCAGATATGTCAGGATGAAAAAAAAATCATGAGAACAAGAGGGCCCATTGTGCTTGTTATGCGTTGTTATGGGTTAGTCGCAGACTGGAGATATTCCAAATTCTTGTGTGAAGGTGGTCACTGAACATGTTGTGCTATTGGTCCAAGGTGAGCTTTACCAACAGCAGTTCACAATATACTGTAGACTGTACGGAAGGTGTTAATGTAACAGGCTCCATCTTGTCGTTAAATAAACTTTTCCACACTTATTAAGAACATTTCAACACAGGTCTGGGAAGGGTGTGGTGGGCCACAAGTCTTGTTTAGATTGCCAGGGGATAAGGTCAGACAGACACTGTCCACACATTCCATCATAGCTTCTACTGTCCTTACATGAGACTATCGTGCACTGTCTTCTAATCTGATTGGATTAATGTCCTATACCATAAACATGTATTTGGCTTTTAATTTTCTTCTTTATGTATAAATAAACACTGAGAAAAATCTAACATTAAGTGGGGCTCATATCCAGCACCCCCATCACACCTGTCTTGACTGAAGTATGAGGGGAGCTCCTGAGAGGAAAGGAGAGACATAAATACTGTGGTGAGTAAGCCTTTGCCTTATTGATCTCTCTCCTTCCCTGTCTCTGTGAGTTCCCTTTTCAGTTCAGGTGGGAAACGAGGAATCTCTGAGAACTCTGAAACAAGGTTAATTTCTCTGTCTTCATCTTTTTTTTTTCATGTAATGTCTTTGTCAGATCACTAGGCTATATGTGTGAACGGAGAGTGAATGGAAGGAGCCCTTCTGTTTTGATTCCAAGATGTGGAATACCAGAATAACGACCAAAATAATGACGACAAGTCCGAGGTGTTCCCTCCGCTCCCTTGGTCCACTGCAATCAGATCAGAAGTTGATAAATGTAGAAGTGATGGGTATCCACCCTCGTCTACGTGTTGGGTTAGTGCTTTTGCAGGACTGATTTGTGACCTAGTGAGGTGCAAACAGCCAGGAGTGAGAAATAGATAGTAGGACAGGATTCTATGTGAAGGAGTGTGAGGCTGCTGTGAGAGATGGTGTATGTGGAATGAACACAGAATTCTGTATAGTCAATGGAGTAATTGATTAAGTATTAAGACATACATAGTGCCCATATAGAAAAGCATTTACCCTGAAATAGATAACCCTCAGAGGCATATACTGTGGCAGTTAAGAATATTTGTATTCAAAGTAACTAAAAATAAAAACAAAAGTGGTACACAGAAAAACCTGGAGATTACTCTGTGAAACATGAATAGATCTATGATAATCTGATCTGTTGGTGAACAGTGTTATGATTTTGTGAATATTCATCATAGGCTGAAGGAGGGGGTGTGGTTGACCTTCTGTTTGGACTCTGCAGTTTGTTTAAACTGATGATCTATCCTCTGGATAGATCATCAGCATCTGATCAACGGGTGTCCGACACCCGGGACCCCTGCCGATCAGCTGTTTGAGAAGGCAGCGGCGCTCCAGTAGGGCCGTTGCCTTCTCACTGTTTACCCCTAGCCCAGTGACGTCACGACTAGTATCAACTTGCCTGGGCGGGGATAAGCTCCGTTCACTTGAATGGAGCTTAGACCCGCCCAGGCAAGTTGATACTAGTCATGACGTCACTTGGCCAGCAGTAAACAGTGAGAAGGCCGGGGCCCTGCTGGAGCACCGCTGCCTTCTCAAACAGCTGATCGGTGGGGTTCCCGGGTGTCGGACCCCCGCCGATCAGATGCTGATAATCAGATGCCGATCATCAGTTTAAACAAAATGCAGAACCCCTTTAAAGTAAACGCAGAGCAATGTATGCGAGTAGTAAGACTCTGATGATGAGCACTTCACCGCCCGGGAGTCCCAATAGCTCGATAAGTGCAGCTCAACCACAGGCGCCGCTGCCTTCTTCTACTTTCATTGCACAACTTCCTCATCTCCCTGTCACACTACAGCCATCGATGGGCTAGAATAACCCATTTTGAAAGCCAATTGCCCCAATCTATCCCACCTTACCAAAGGAAAAAGTTAGAGAAGGATAGGAGATCCTACTACCCCAACCCACTGAGTATGTATGGCCAAGAACTAGACACTAGGGCCCTAGAAAGTAGAGTCAATCTAATATCACTAGATCACTCCACATATCAGGAGCTTGTGATCCAGTCACTGAATCTGTACAGAGAACAAATCACACCCATTAGAGGAGAATTTTTGCCCCTTTCTATGGTGAACTACACCCACATAGAGCTCACATACAATGTTTGACAGCAGATGAATTGAACCCCTTTACCCCTACTTCCAGTTATTTAGAGGTATCCCCACTTGCCATACCTACTTCCTTAAATCCTCCACCCTTCCCACATACACAGAAATCCCTCTCTAATAGATGCATATAATGAAAGAAGAAGGGACAGAAAATTCTTCCCCAACTACAATTAGGAGTAGAGGCTGGTGGGATACTGTTGTGAATAGATACCAGATACCTTGTCACTTCTGCAACCCATATATGATGCTATCTCACATACATAAACCTTTCACCTTAACTGAAGGAGAGCTCAAGAACTTCCTCATACTGAAGGCAGCCACTCTCTCAACCCCAGCCTCGAGATCCCTAACCATTTTAACTTCTCTTGCCATGAAGGGGCAAGCACAGTGTGTTTTAACCCAGCTACATGACTCCTTGCAAAGACAATTTGATTATTACTCAGCACATCTTGACCTTGTAATAAGAGGCGCACAGTCCTACTTTAGGGCAGTAGCTGCAACAGCCCTACTCAAGGTCAAAGTATCAGGACATACTTTCCCAGGCTCGCACCAAACTGCTGCAAAACTCAGTAAATATGAGGCAGCCCTACTCACCTCTCCAAATCTAAACCAAATGTTGTGCAGCTCTGAACCCAGCTACATTAATTCTACTGGGTCAAGAAGAGGGGAGAAAAGAAAGGGCAGAGCAAAGAGAGATTAAAGAAGACAGGTATGACAAGGTCGGGAAAGAAACAAAACAGATATAAAACTGGGATGGCAATCTCTGAGGTTTTCCGTATGAATATTTGTGCCCCTCCGCCTGCTCTGCAAAGGGAGTAAATAAAAACATTCTGCCCTGAGTGAAATGTCTGCTAGAATGCTCAGCAGCATGTTGTATGTGTAGGACTACAAGTCTCAGCTGTACAATGACAACGCTGATATACACAGGATCTTCCCCCTACCTGTTCTTGTGCAATGCTCTGCTGAACTCCTGCAGTCCGTCAGCTCTGTGTCTGCAGGATGAGGAGGGAAGATCATGTGTATCTTCACTGCCTGCAGCTATTTAGGAAAGCTTCTAGCCCTGAGTGTATGCTGCTGAACGGGTGAATCTTTTCTGAAGAATCCAGTGGGAGGGAGACACAGGGCAGACAGCAACAGCTCGGCCAGTGCAGGGGCGCATGGCCAACACAGTGACGTCTCCGTGTACAGACATTCATCTGCTCTCTCAGGCTTGTGCACAAAACATCATCAGAGCAGGAGAGAAGCTGACAACAAAGGTCATGTGACCCTCAATCAAATCTAAGAAAGGAGCCATTCTAGATGAAGGAAGTGCATTGAAAACCCCTTACATATGCCTAGTTATAAACATACAAAGTACAAAAAATAACTCGGACAACCCCTTTAATAGCAGCAGTAGTACAGGAAATACTAGGATCATTAGGGATTGAACAGGCCCTACACACCCCCTATCATCCACAAAGTAGTGGTAGGGTGAAGAGACTGAACAGCACATTGAAGCTCAAGATCCAGAAGGCAATGACAGAGACTAGAAAACCCAGGACAGAATGTCTTTCTATTGTCCTCTACTCAGTTAGAACCACCACATCAGATGCAAACATTACATTTGAATCTCACCTCCTATGTGGGGGCCCTGCAACAGAATTTGATAAATATACATCACATATTGTATGTTTCTCATCCAGATCCTTATTCTTTACCCAAGCAAGACTTGTTTAGATTTCCAGGGGCTAAGGCCAGACAGACCCTGTCCACACATTTTGTCATTGCTTGCACTGTCCTGACATGAAACTATGATGTACTTTTTCTTCTAATCTGATTGGATCAGCGTCCTATACCATAAAGACGTTATTGGCTTTGTGTTTTCTTCCTTATGTGTAAATAAACACTGAGAAAAGGGAAACCCGGACTCTACTATACACCAATTGTCCCCCCGCCATCGAATTGCTTGATCCTTGGCAACTTTATTTTTATTAGTGGAAGCGATTCTAATAAAGGTAAATATGTTAACAAAGGTAAATACTGTATATTGCATAGAGGTATATGCTGTATAATGGAAAAGCAAGTGCTGAGAGCATGTGTGTGGGAATCAACACTTAAGTGTGCTGCCAACTATTGAGCAATTGTATTATCACCTCTACATGGGATAATACAATGGCTTCTGATAAAATGACCTAATTAGATTAGTGTCTATACTAAAGTTAGATCTGGATTGGCTGATCTATGGCAGGTCCATGAGTTTGTGTAAGAGACCAGTGCTTGTTTTAGACAAAATGTAGCCCTGGGCAAAATCAAAAGTGGGGCCCCAAATCTTGCAATGATATGCTAACAACACAGTCACATTCCATAAATTTTGTAAATTAAAACAAATATGTGAACATATGTGTTTATTTAAATATATTAAATGCACCAAATTGAATTGAAATACATAACTGCCACATTCAATTTTGCATTCTAAGTCTATTTTTATACATAATACTAGCAAGCAGTATCTTGTGGTTGTAGTCTTTTCATTTAGTTGTTTACTAGGAGGAATAGTATGTGTAAGATCATTTGAATGTGAATGGGGATCCGTCATTTATGCCAGCTTTTGGCTGGGCAAAGAATGATTTGTGTAGCATATTTTGTCTGGAAAAAAGCCATTATATACACTGAATAGAATAAACTCCAG
Organism: Bufo gargarizans; assembly: GCF_014858855.1. NCBI lineage: Eukaryota > Metazoa > Chordata > Amphibia > Anura > Bufonidae > Bufo > Bufo gargarizans. The sequence continues at coordinate 622,013,454 of NC_058081.1, forward strand.
CAGCCTCATCCTCTGCAGGACAGACTGCCAGAGTTCGAAACGCAGATATGAATGAGGCCTTAAGGCTACTATGGGCTGTGCGAAAAATGTGGACCCCACCTGTGTAACATATAGACGTGGTAACAGAACCATGATTACTACAGAGATATGATATATGTACAGTGTACATATGAGTATATAGATATATGTACAGTGTACATGTGAGTATATAGATATATACAGTGTATGTGTAAGTATATAGATATATGTACAGTGTACTTGTGAGGATTTAGATATATGTATAGTGTGTGTGTAAGTATAAAGATATATGTATAGCGTTTGTTTGAGTATATAGATTTGTATACAGTATGTGTATAGATATATGTACTGTGTGAGTGCATATAGCTATATGTACAGTGGTTTAATATTGATTATGTATACTCAGGTCATCAATATCAGATCGGCAGGGTCCGGCACCCCCGCTGATCAGCTGTATGAAGGGGTAGTGGCTGCGCAGTGTAATTACAATACCTTCACTTGAATGGGACAAGCAGCTGTAATTACGCTGTACCACTGCTACAAGCAGACGATGCACCAGTCATAATTTTTTATTCAGATTATGTGGGAGACTTAATAATGATTCTTGCTTGTCTCCTCTCTTAAAAACAGTTACAACAGCCCTTCTCCTGTATAGGTTCTATAGGAATACAGGTCATAGACACAGAGACAATTTAAGATTGTTCTAGTTGTGACATCTTTCTGTTTCAACTTGTCATAATTTCTTCTGGATGGAGACAATGCTGCGCATTGATTTACGCGATTGATTTATTTGACAATGTTTCTTGTTTTGTCATTCTTGTTGAAAAATCAATAAAAAGAATGTTAAAAGAAAAGATTATGTGGGACACTGTAGATTGCCTTAAAGGGGTATTCTGGTTACATTAAGTTATCTTCTATTCACAGTATAGGGGAAAACTATTAGATCGGTGGAGGTTCTACCACTTGGACCCCCACTGATCACAAGAAACTGAGCCACATGCCCCCTGAAGCCCCCTGAAATGATTGGAGTGGTCGGAAGTTTATGCACGTGGCCGCTCCATTCATTTCTATTGGAGTACAACACTCAACTATCTCTGGAATTCCCATAGATATGAATGGATTGGCCATGATATGTGGATAGGGGATAGCATAACGTAACCGGAACACCCCTTTAAACAATCCCAGCACTGCCATAGAACAAGGTGGTAGGATCACACAAGCGCATGGATTCATATGGACAGAGTGTTGGGGCCCCTTCATTCACTGCTGGGGTCCCATTGGCAGGTCAGATAAAAACTTACCTGAAAATAGCAGCTGTAGTAGCCATAATGGCAGCCATTCTATAAATCACCCAGCTTTCCTGGGTATAGATACAGAGAAGAGACATGATTTTACTGTACTGACATGGATCATCCCTCCCCAAATATGGAAATACAACTCCCAGCATGTCCAGGCTGTTAGTATATGATATTAGAGGACATAACAGGGGGTGAAGGTATAAGAGGAGTGGACTATAACTCCCAGCATGTCCAGGCTGTTATTATGTAATATTAGTGCCAGGACAAGGTATGTCGGTGCCCTAGGTGGAGCAGGCTTATTGCGCCAACCCCCGCCCCCAAATAAAGTTAAAGTGACCCTACTTTCTAGGGTTATGGCCACACAGTCAGCTTTCTGGATGTAGCTCTGGAAGGGGTGAATCATAAAAGGAGAGAAAGAATAAAGGGCAAATACAACTTTTCTCCTCTTTTTTTAATTCACTCCTGGTCCTATGCTACCAAAACTGCATCTGGAAACTGACTGTGTGACCGAACCTTAATAAAGAGATTAAAACACATTTCCAATGACTTACAGGCGACGTCTCCACGGATTTCAATTCTTCTCCATTTGGTCCAGACCATCACAGGCAGACATCTTTGGTCTGGGTGTGCAGCCCCCTCTGCCACATAAGATACCAGGATTACTATATGGCACATGGTAGACAGGGACTGTTACATAGATTGCAACTCAGCCCCCAAATTTATACAGACCCCAGATCAGCCCCCAGATTTATACAGGCCACTGTCATCCTGAAGCTACTTCTAATACTGTGCCCACTGTCCACAAACACTATATCTAAAAATTAGAATATTGTGCAAAAGTTCATTTATTCAATAATGCTAATATATGAGATTGACTCATTACATGCAAAGCGAGATATTGTAAGCCTTATTTGTTATAATTTGGATGATTATGGCTTACAGCTTATGAAACCCCAAAGTCACAATTTCAGAAAATTTTAATATTGTGAAAATGTTCAATATTCTAGGCTCAAAGTATCACAGTCTAGTCAGCTAATTAATCCATAACACCTGCAAATGGTTCCTGAGCCTTTAAATTAGTTTCACCTTTTAAGTTGCATTACTGAAATAAATGAACTTTTGCACAATATTCAAATTTTTCGAGTTTCACCTGTACTATACTATACACCCAGTCTGACCTCAGTAGTAATAGTGCCCCCAATAGTGATGATATTTCCCATGAGTGCCCCCATTAGTAGCAATGCCCTTCCTATTGCGTCAAATAATAATAACGCCCCTACATTACCCCTAGAAGTAATAATATAACTATAATGCTCCCAGTAGCTCTAATGCCCCCACTAGTTCCAATATATAATGCTGCCCCCATAGTGCCAGTATATATAATATTCCCCATGTAGTGCAAGTGTATGATGCTTCCTCTATTCCTCCCAATAGTGCTCAGTATATATAATGATTCTCCTTCCCCCTTTCCTGGTGATTCCACCAGCAGTGCGGATATTTAGTATAAAGAAAAGAAAACACCTCCCTCCTGTTCCCCCGCCGCTGTCTGCGATGCAGACCACAGTATTATCTGTGGCTTGTGTTGCTGCTTCCCAATGCATGTGGCCCCAATGACATCACCGCTCCTGCTCTGGGTATCACGTGATCACTTCATAATAATGGTCTGGACATGCTGGGAGTTGTTATCCTCTTCTCTTGTAAAGCACTCTGATATTACATAACAACAGGGGGTATAAGAGGAAAGGACTACAACTTCAAGCATTTCCCTGGCTCTTACATTGAATCCATCCTTCTTCACATGCTGTCATCACTGGTCTTCTTCATTACTTTACTGCACTGCAGAGCTCCGCCTCCTGTTCTGGTCACATGATGGTGAGGTCATTGCAGGTCCTTCATTACCTCTTCTCTGCTGAGCTCTGCCTCCTGCAGGTGACATCATGGCAGGTCCTACAGCTCCAGTAGAAAGAGGGCTGCTGGCGCTGGGAGCTGTCAGTTCCCATAGCAGCATTGTGGTAATAATTTATCTTCTATGTGTAGGGAGGGGACCTTACACTGCATTGTAAAGTGCAGCATTCCAGCTGTCTTCCCGTTTGCTTCCATGGACGTTCACCTGAACAACAGCACTGAAGCAGGGGTCCCTTAGATGATGGGGGCCCTGGGCAATTGCCCAGTTTGCTCCCCCTAACGCCGACCATGTAAGAGACTCAAGGCTGAGATTACTGTATAAATACAAGTGGAAAGTATGCCATCTGTGTGTTAGACAGAACATGTAAGAGTGAGCTGGCAGCTACTGCTGGAGACAGATCTATTGTTATTCCTGTGGGAACTAGCAGAGGTAGTTGCTACTAGAAAGAGGGGTACAACACCTCAGGAAATTGCTAGGGCAATAGAAGCTGAATACCACAGAGGGGTTGAAACTAGAGCTGAGTGGAAAGGAGAAACCACTTAAAGGGAGTCTGTCGCCTGTTTTTCACCAATATAACTAAGAGCACTGCCCCATAGAAGACTGCATACACATCCCAGACATACCTGTGTGCCCTTTATTCCATGTCCAGGAAAAGCACTTTTATTCTGCTGGAAAACAGCGCCCAAGTGCCCAAAGCAAACCAGACTGAAGAGGGGAGGGCTGCTTTAGTTGCTCATAGCTTGGGATTGGTAGCCACTAGAAATATGTTTAAAATATATAGACATAAAACCATAACAATACTTAAATACAATTAATTTTAGCAGCAATAGCAATATGACGGCGATCAAATGGCAATTGATAATTATCAACAATAACAGTCGCAATTGGAGGATAGCAGCGATACTAGCAGCAATAGATAAATTTCTGGAGGTCTCTATATATACATATATTTTTTATAAATTTCTTGAAAACTGATTGTTTGAAAATGTATACATCGCCTGAAAAACTGATTTCCTGAAAATGTATTCCTATATTTGTAAACTTGCATTTTATGATTTTAATGATAATTGTGTATAGAGCTATAGGCCTTTTTAATAAATGATGTATTGAGATACTCCTCTAACATTTTATAGAATATAATATTTTATTTTGTCTTAAATAAATATATATTTTTTATCTACAAATAATTATTTGCAAGCAACCAAAAATACTGAAAAAAAATCTATGTACAATAGCACCCCAAAATATCATAGAATAGGAAATGATCTAGATATCTTTATAGCAAAGAATTGGAAATTCATACAATGGATTATATAAAGACACTATTCCGGATTAGACTCCGACTTTTCCGACAGACTGGCACAGGATAAAAGGGGAACAGGATGTGAAATATGCTTGACCACTGAGGAAGGAGCAAGGTTGAGCTCCGAAACATGTTTGGGTGAACAAGCATATGAAGATTCAAATTATATTGCTGGAGCGCTCCAAGAGGAATCTAATCTAAAGAACTCACGAAAATTGACCTAATATTTACAAAGCGGAACCCCGACAGCTGAATAAAGAAATTAAGAGGCGATCCGAACATTGAAGGGGCGGAACTGATATTAAACAGAGACGCCCCCATTACACGTGGCACGCCGACTTTCTAAATAGGCTGTGACCGGAGGATCCGAAATACAAAGGTCAGTCTGTTTTCATAGCAGGAGCGGGACGCCGCACCAGAGAACAGCCGAACTGTGAGTAAAATAAACATTCAATGTGCACAACAGAAGATTCCCTATTTCTATAATTCTATACAAAAAAGCGGGACTGCATTTGAATGTCTGTGCTGCATAAGGAAAACGTTACCTAGCGATCAAGTGTAGTCAAGTGAATAGCGGAGGTCTTACAACTGTTGCAATTAAGAACATCGCTGCTACATTGTTGCCACATCGTATAGCTACTGAATCTCCAAACAGACAGTGGAATACACTACATGGGGATTGATACATGGAACTATTGGCACTAATCCAATCTTAGAAGATGTTCCTGCATTTTATCTGTATTTATCTGTATATTATCTATTGCTGCTAGTATCGCTGCTATCCTCCAATTGCGACTGTTATTGTTGATAATTATCAATTGCCCTTTGATCGCCGTCATATTGCTATTGCTGCTAAAATTAATTGTATTTAAGTATTGTTATGGTTTTATGTCTATATATTTTAAACATTTAATAAATTGTCCTCCATGTACCCATAAATAGAGTGCCTGCTCATCAATATCCTATTTTTTAAACTTATTTACAATTGACGAGGGTGAGTCAAATTGAGCAAGAGCACCTGCCTCCAGAAAACCAGTGGAGAGCCGCCTTTTCTGCTATATATTTCTAAGAATTTTTTCACCTTTATAAGGCAGAGCTCCCACAGGGAATATGGATATATGGGACCATGTAGAGACAAAAATACTCAAAATAGAGGAATTTATATTCAATCAATCCGTGGATCTAAATCTCGAATAACCGATTGAGAAAAATATGTCCGAGACATTCAAAGAAGTAAAATATCTTCTACATAAACAAGTGCCAAAGGTGGGAGATAAAAACCCTTAACCAATATACAGGGAGTGCAGAATTATTAGGCAAATGAGTATTTTGACCACATCATCCTCTTTATGCCTACTACCAATTAAGCATATTAATCTCTGTAATGAGAAGGGGTGTGGTCTAATGACATCAACACCCTATATCAGGTGTGCATAATTATTAGGCAACTTCCTTTCCTTTGGCAAAATGGGTCAAAAGAAGGACTTGACAGGCTCAGAAAAGTCAAAAATAGTGAGATATCTTGCAGAGGGATGCAGCACTCTTAAAATTGCAAAGCTTCTGAAGCGTGATCATCGAACAATCAAGCGTTTCTTACAAAATAGTCAACAGGGTCGCAAGAAGCGTGTGGAAAAACCAAGGCGCAAAATAACTGCCCATGAACTGAGAAAAGTCAAGCGTGCAGCTGCCAAGATGCTACTTGCCACCAGTTTGGCCATATTTCAGAGCTGCAACATCACTGGAGTGCCCAAAAGCACAAGGTGTGCAATACTCAGAGACATGGCCAAGGTAAGAAAGGCTGAAAGACGACCACCACTGAACAAGACACACAAGCTGAAACATCAAGACTGGGCCAAGAAATATCTCAAGACTGATTTTTCTAAGGTTTTATGGACTGATGAAATGAGAGTGAGTCTTGATGGGCCAGATGGATGGGCCCGTGGCTGGATTGGTAAAGGGCAGAGAGCTCCAGTCCGACTCAGACGCCAGCAAGGTGGAGGTGGAGTACTGGTTTGGGCTGGTATCATCAAAGATGAGCTTGTGGGGCCTTTTCGGGTTGAGGATGGAGTCAAGCTCAACTCCCAGTCCTACTGCCAGTTTCTGGAAGACACCTTCTTCAAGCAGTGGTACAGGAAGAAGTCTGCATCCTTCAAGAAAAACATGATTTTCATGCAGGACAATGCTCCATCACACGCGTCCAAGTACTCCACAGCGTGGCTGGCAAGAAAGGGTATAAAAGAAGAAAATCTAATGACATGGCCTCCTTGTTCACCTGATCTGAACCCCATTGAGAACCTGTGGTCCATCATCAAATGTGAGATTTACAAGGAGGGAAAACAGTACACCTCTCTGAACAGTGTCTGGGAGGCTGTGGTTGCTGCTGCACGCAATGTTGATGGTGAACAGATCAAAACACTGACAGAATCCATGGATGGCAGGCTTTTGAGTGTCCTTGCAAAGAAAGGTGGCTATATTGGTCACTGATTTGTTTTTGTTTTGTTTTTGAATGTCAGAAATGTATATTTGTGAATGTTGAGATGTTATATTGGTTTCACTGGTAAAAATAAATAATTGAAATGGGTATATATTTGTTTTTTGCTAAGTTGCCTAATAATTATGCACAGTAATAGTCACCTGCACACACAGATATCCCCCTAAAATAGCTAAAACTAAAAACAAACTAAAAACTACTTCCAAAAATATTCAGCTTTGATATTAATGAGTTTTTTGGGTTCATTGAGAACATGGTTGTTGTTCAATAATAAAATTAATCCTCAAAAATACAACTTGCCTAATAATTCTGCACTCCCTGTATACATATAGGTAAATTTCCCAAAGGGCTATTATTAACAAAAACTCCAGCCGAAGACCTGTGTAGTTCAGACTTCAATGAAGAATGGGACGCGTTGTTATTGACACAATCACTATCTTTAACAAAATTAATAGTGAAAAGAAGGGGTCAAATATTGGAACATATAAATGAGAAAATAAATCAAATAAAAATAAAGATAGAGAAGTTCCCTTAAAACGAAGAATACAATAAATGGCAAGAAAGATTATGTAGAAGTCTTGACAAAATAGAACAGGAAATTTTGAGTAAAAAATTGAAAAAATACAAATATAATACAAGGATAGAACCTGCTAGAAGAAGAACAAGAAAACCCGGAAAATAGAGGTAATACCCAGAGAAGAGAGGAAAAAGAAAAAACACAAGAAAACACTCAAAAAATACAGCAAACTAAATACAATATACCAGTCACAAACAAATATGAAGCCCTTTCTAATGAAAATTTTTTAGATGGGACCCCCCCCTCATCACAAAACGAGGACACGACACAGATCACAAAGGTCACAAGAACGTCAATATTCACCACCAATGAGGAGACACTATTCACCCCCACCGTTGAAACACCAATACAACCTACGTCACAGACATCAACATTACAGAAATTACCAACCGAACAGAACACAATATTTACAGGACACACAGTGGGTGACACCGACAAGGGAAAATGGGGAGACACATTATCACAAAGAAAAAACACAAAACAAAAACAGAAGAAAACACGGAGAGGACGAAATAAATTATCACCACAGGATATAAAAGAAGTAGATGCGATTATTAATTTGAGTGACACAAAATTGTCTGATGCACAAATTAGGGTGTTAAATAAAGGGTTAAAATTTGCACCGACACCGAAAATGAATAAATTTGAGGCTTATATTGGGGTAGAAAAATTTATAAGGAAAATTTGTTTGAAAAAGTATTTTCTGAAAAATCCGGTTTTGGAACAGATGGAGAAAAATCATAAATATATACATACAGAGCTAAAAGAAACCTCAAAAAAATTTCCTAGACAAGAAATAGGCCAGGAAATTGCAGCTTTTAGACAGTGTGTTAGTTCAGACATAAGGAAATTGAAAAATGGACGAAACACTAAAAATAATATAACAAATCAAGAAAGACAGGCAATTAAACAGCTTCAAAAACAAGAAAATTTGATAATACGACCAGCTGACAAAGGAGGAGCTATAGTAATAATGGATGCAGAGAAATACAATAATGAATGTTTGAGACAATTGACAGACTCAAACACCTATGCCAAACTAAAAGGAGATCCGGGAGAACAATTTTATCAGGAACTCCTACAGTTTTGTAAAAAGGGTTTAGACAGCAATATTTTATTACAGCAGGAATATGATTTTATTATGAAAACACAACGGAGACTGCCAGTGTTTTATTGTCTCCCTAAAGTCCACAAAGACCCCAAAAAAAAACCTGGCCGCCCTATAATTTCAGGGATCGGATCTTTAACCTCCAACCTATCGCAATATATAGACAGAATGTTACAGCCATCAGTAAAAAAGAGCGCCTCATATATAAAGGACACTACCCAGATTATTGAAATTCTGGAAAAATTGGAGTGTAACCCAGATTGGATTATGGGGACGCTAGATGTGAACTCCCTATATACAATAATAAGTCATGAACAGGGAGTCGCAGCAATGAAAAACCAGCTAGAGAAAAACAGTGGACTGCACACTGAACAGATAGGTTTTTTAGAGGATGGGGTAAATTTTATCTTGTCACACAATTATTTTTATTTTGGATCCGATTTTTATCTTCAAACAAGGGGGACTGCCATGGGCACCAGATTTGCCGCCAGTTACGCGAATTTATTTATGACAGGTTGGGAGGACACCAATATTGGTCCAAGACTGGGGACAGATCTGGTGCTCTGGCAACGTTTTATAGATTACGTTATTTTTATTTAGAAAAGTGGGAGAGAGGAACTTTTAAATTTTTTAAAGGATATTAATATAAATACGTTCAATTTAAAGTTTACTAGTAATGTGAATGAAATAGAGACCGAATATCTGGATCTATTAATTAGGAATGAAGAGGGAAGATATATATGCAGTACCTTTCAAAAACCAATTTCGAGAAACAGCTATATATTATTCAGCCGTTGCCATCTTCCAAGATGGCTGCTGAATATCCCAACAGGACAATTTGGTAGACTCAAATGTAATTGTACAAAAGTGGAGCAGTTTGAAAAGGAAGCTGAGAATATGAAAACCTGCTTCCTAGACAAAAATTATCGAATAGACATAGTGGAAAAATCACATGTAAAATAAGAAAAAAGGATAGGAATTCCTTTTTTGAACCTGAAAATGGGGGTGATAAAGATAATACAAGTGGTAATTTAAAAGATGGAACACCAAGAATTATTCTACCCTTTAACCCAGAATACAAAAAAGTGGAACGAATTATTAGATGCTATTGGCACCATATCCGAGAGGATAAGACTATAGGTGCATTAATATCGAAAAACCCACAGTTTGTGTACACAAAAGCACAAAATCTGGGATGTAAAATAGCGCCAACAACAAAACAAACCCAAATAAAAAAGAAAGGAATCCTACAATATTGGGACCACTTAAAAGGGTTTTTCAGGTGCAGAAAATGTTCAAACTGCAAACAAACAACTTTCCCAAGAAAAACAATAGAAGTACAATCTATACAAAATAATTTTAAAATTGAAATTAATGACCTACTTACATGTAATTCAGACAATGTACTATATTTGATCCAGTGCCCTTGTGGCAAACAATACATAGGGCGAACAAAAAGACTTCTGAAAACCAGGATAGCTGAGCATATCGGAAATATAAAAAAAGGGTACGAAAAACATGTCCTGTCAAGACACTTTAAACAATATCACAACCAGAACCCCTCAGGCCTAGTGTTTACAGCATTTGAAAAAATAAATAAACACTGGAGGGGGGGCGATCATATCTCTAGGATGTCTCGACAGGAGTCAAGAAGAATCTTTGAGTTCGACTCCATTCAACCTAACGGCCTGAATGCGGAACTCGAGATTTTTGGCTTCCTGTAAAATGAGGCGCCCCTGGTTGACGGACGACGGTGGTCTCTGTTTTACATCAGCACCCCCGTCTTCCCTTAACTAGGGGTCCCCCACAAAACCACACATTTTCTGGAGGTCTCTATATATACATATATTTTTTATAAATTTCTTGAAAACTGATTGGTTGAAAATTTATACATCGCCTGAAAAACTGATTTCCTGAAAATTTATTCCTATATTTGTAAACTTGCATTTTATGATTTTAATGATAATTGTGTATAGAGCTATAGGCCTTTTTAATAAATGATGTATTGAGATACTCCTCTAACATTTTATAGAATATAATATTTTATTTTGTCTTAAATAAATATATATTTTTTATCTACAAATAATTATTTGCAAGCAACCAAAAATACTGAAAAAACATCTATGAACAATAGCACCCCAAAGTATCATATAATATGAAATGATCTAGATATCTTTATAGCAATGTCGGGTGGTAATAATTCAATTAAGAATTATTAATTATGGTCATAAAAATAATTAATCATAAAAAAAATTACATTTATAAAATTTGTCATAAATTCTTAAAATCATGACCTGGTGAATTGTAGACAAGCTAATTGATACAATTCACATCTGAGTCCGACTATTTCCTCAGATAAATAAGTTCTTTTTGACGTGAGATGACGTTAATGATAAAACATGTAGTTCTGCATTATACAATAATACACAGGTTTATAAAAATATGCAGATTTATTGGTTACAAGATTATAAACATATATAAGTAAATAAACACAATGATACATGCAAATGAATATATAAAGCATTACAAGCTTAACGATACATGTGAGTGGAAATAACTTGTCACATTATAACCAAGCTATTATTAGGTTAGGATATCAAATAGGAACATCATTTATTTACATCACTTCTCTGTTCGGAGGAAACCTCATGATATCAGGATGGGCATGTCTAATCCTAGACATCAATATAGAATGCTAAATACATTCCGCCCCCTTCTAACCAACTACACGTCACATGACTTCAGGCATGGGCAAATCCATTCAAGGATATAACTTAGAAGAGAAAACTGTATCCTTCCGCCCCATCCTGGACTATTTTCACACATATGACTTTGGTAAGACTATTAAGACAAATGACAGAGATATAGGATCTTTGCTAGACCATATCTTAAATGGGAAGGACTTGAAATAAGTCTTTCCTGTGGGAATCCATCACTTAGCTTGGCGAAGAATGTTCTATCAATATATATATATATATATATATATATATCTAAGCAATTATTTAATGCTCTGCGAGATTATGAGTCTTGATTCTTCTGCAGGTAGAATGAAGTCTCACAATATCCTAAAACTACATCTCAATATGGAGATGATCAATTAATTAATGTATTTATTCGCCAATCTAGATGGTATAATTTCACCCACACTATCAAATTAGTCTTAATAAGATGAAATATAATTTTCTGTGTCTCTTACCAAGTCCTAGTAGAAATCTCACTTCTGCTCCTAGGAAAGCTGGGTGGTCCATCATAGCGCATCTAACCATGGCTTTCATCCTGATAGACCCCTCTAGAGAGCTCAACTTCTCCTCTCTCCTCTCCTCTTTCTTGTGTGTGTCTTTTTCTCTGTCCTTTTCTCCCCCCTGTGTATGGTTTATGAACACAAACTTATCAGTTAGACACACCTTCCTAGTTTGGAAGTTTCCAATCATAATAGGATGGGCGTGACTATTGATAAGAAATGACATCATAACCTTACCCAGAATGCACTTTTGCTACTGTTGTAATGTCACCTACTCATACCTAGGTGGCACTGCTGTGTAAGCTATTTGCATCCTAGTATAAAGGGTTAACTTCTGTAAGTCTGAATAAAGGTATAATATACATTTTGACCTTAAAAGCTTTAATTCAAGGCTATAGGGATTAGATTTGACACTTGTAGCAATTAGAGACAGACCTCTAGGCGTCTCTGAATGTTTCTCACACTGTTTATTTGTGCATCGTAAATAACTTGAATAGCTTTGTTTTCTCAGAGATATCAGTACCTCCTCTCATACCAAAGAGGTGAATAATTGTTACAAAACACACATCTTCACAGACACTCTTTTAGAGACAAAGATTCTCCTAATGAGAAATATATATAATATACTGGATACATGTTGTCTTCATAACATATAACAGTATAATATATATTATATGTCCTACTGATTGTCTTATGCTAAGGACTAAGTCTCATTAAATGAATACATGAATATTATATATTTTGCTTCATTAATAAATGCCTAATTGTATAGGTAATTATCACCAGCTGCATAGAGCTTATCTTTACCTCCCTGTCATAAATTTTAAAGTAGATAAGAATGTCTCTTCTCAGACTGGTACATTCATATGAAGAATAACACTAAAAAGTAGAAACCTTCGTGTGACCTTACTTTGGCCTTCTCAAGACATACAAAATTGTAACTATAGTCGAGCATGGCTCTTAAAGGTAATGAACATCCATCTTGACTAAAAATGAATTGGATATCAATGTATTTACCTATGAAAAGGCACGACAGCAAAGAACTGGAAATTCATACAATGGATTATATAAAGACACTATTCCGGATTAGACTCTGACCGCCGACAGACTGGCACAGGATAAAAGGGGAACAGGATGTGAAATATGCTTGACCACTGAGGAAGGAGCAAGGTTGAGCTCCGAAACATGTTTGGGTGAACAAGCATATGAAGATTCAAATTATATTGCTGGAGCGCTCCAAGAGAAATCTAATCTAAAGAACTCACGAAAATTGACCTAATATTTACAAAGCGGAACCCCGACAGCGGAATAAAGAAATTAAGAGGCGATCCGAACATTGAAGGGGCGGAACTGATATTAAACAGAGACGCCGCCATAACACGTAGCACGCCGACTTTCTAAATAAGCTGTGACCCGAGGATCCGAAATACAAAGGTCAGTCTGTTTTCATAGCAGGAGCGGGACGCCGCACCAGAGAACAGCCGAACTGTGAGTAAACTAAACATTCAATGTGCACAACAGAAGATTCCCTATTTCTATAATTCTATACAAAAAAGCGGGACTGCATTTAAATGTCTGTGCTGCATAAGGAAAAAGTTACCTAGCGATCAAGTGTAGTCAAGTGAATAGCGGAGGTCTTACAACTGTTGCAATTAAGAACATCGCTGCTACATTGTTGCCACATCGTATAGCTACTGAATCTCCAAACAGACAGTGGAATACACTATATGGGGATTGATACATGGAACTATTGCCACTAATCCAATCTTAGAAGATGTTCCTGCATTTTATCTGTATTTATCTGTATATTATCTATTGCTGCTAGTATCGCTGCTATCCTCCAATTGCGACTGTTATTGTTGATAATTATCAATTGCCATTTGATCGCCGTCATATTGCTATTGCTGCTAAAATTAATTTTATTTAAGTATTGTTATGGTTTTATGTCTATATATTTTAAACATTTAATAAATTGTCCTCCATGTACCCATAAATAGAGTGCCTGCTCATCAAAATCCTATTTTTTTAACTTATTTACAATTGACGAGGGTGAGTCAAATCGAGCAAGAGCACCTGCCTCCAGAAAACCAGTGGAGAGCCGCCTTTTCTGCTATATATCACTAGAAATATGACCTTGTTTGAAAGCTGGCATTCCAAACTTTCAAATGACACCAGAATCATAGCATTATATCCACTATATCAGAAGATATAGCTGTCAGGAATCGAGTCAGGAGTGAAAGGTGTTTTTACTTTCACTTTCAATTAGGCACATGGGAGCTGTTTTCCGGCAGAATAAAAGTGCTTTTCCTCAAAATGGAATAAAGGCACAAAGTGCACACAGGTATGTCTGGAATGTGTCTGCAATCTATGGGGCAGTGCTCTTAGTTATATTGGTGAAAATTAGAAAATTAGACTCCCTTTAATCGGTGCATCCTGAAAGCAGCTGGGGCCTGTAAAAGAGACAAGCCTGTAGGAGAGACCAGTGTGAGAGACAGTTGGGGAAGTTATCAAAACTGGTGTAAAGGAATACTGGCTTAGTTGCCCATAGCAACCAATCAGATTCCACCTTTCGATTTTCAGAGCTCCTTTGGAAAATGAAAGGTGGAATGTGATTGGTTTCTATGGGCACCTAAGCCAATTTTCCTTTACACCAGGTTTGATAAATCTCTTCCAGTGTGGCCAGTGTTTATGAAGTGAGAAACTGGCACTGTGTGTGCTGCTTTTAATAGACTGTTGTAACTATAAGCTTGTTACCCCACATGAGTCAAGTAAACACCGCTTTGTTTTACCCCTTCAAGTGACAGCCAGTTTGGACAAAATGCCAGAACCCCATTTTTCAAATCTGACATGTGTCAGTTTATCTGGTAATAATTTTGGAACGCTTTTACTTATCCAAGCCATAATGTGATTGTTTTCCAGTGACACATCCTACTTTATATTAATGTTGAATTTGAGTTGATACGTTTTACTTTTATGCATAAAAGAAATTCAAATTTTGTCAAAATTTGGAAAAATTTGCTATTTTCAAAATTAGAATGTCTCTGCTTTTAAGAAGGATAGTGATACTTCATAAATCAGTTATTTTCATTCCCTATATGTCTACTTTATGTTGGCATAATTTTTAGTAAGTTAGAAGGCTTAGAAGTTAAAAAGCTAATTTTAAAATTTTAAAGAAAATTTCCAAATCCCATTTTTTGTAAGGGACAGTTCAGTTATGGGGTCACTTTGTGGAACTTACATACTAGAAACCACCCATTAATGACCTATTTTAGAAACTACACCCATCAAGTTATTCAGAACTTATTTTACAAACTTTATTAACCCTTTAGGTGTTCCACAAGAATTAAAGCAAATTGGAGGGGGAATTTTAAAATTTCGTTTTTTTGTGCAGATTTTTCATTTAAATCCAATTTTCCTGTAACACAGCAAAGGTTAACAGCCAAATAAACCTCAAAATATATTATCTTGATTATGAAGTTTCCATAAACACCCCATATGTGTTCGTAACTTGCTGTATGGGTACATGGCAGAGCACAGAATGAAAGGCGCGCCATATTGTTTTACTGCTAGAATGGTTTTGAGGTGCCATGTCACATTTGAAGAGACCCTAAGGTACCCTTAAAAAACAAAACCCCCAAAAAGACCCCATTTTGGAAACTACCCCCCTTCAAGGATTAAATCTAGTGGTGAAGTGAATGCTTTGACTCAACAAGCGTTTCATAGAATTTATTTTATATAATAATTTTATTTCCAATATAAAGTAACTTTATTTTTATTTTTTTTCACAAGGGTTAACAGGAGAAAACGCACCCCACAATTTTTTATGCATTTTTTCCTCAATACGGCAACACCTCCTACGTGGTCATAAACCGCTGCTTGGGGGCACAGCAGCATTCAGAAGGGAAGGAGCGACATCAGGATTTTCTAACATGTAATTTGCAGAAATGAGTTTAGGACTAGAGTTGAGCGGACACCTGGATGTTCGGGTTCGACGGGCTCGGCCGAACTTTGAAAAAAACTTTGAGTTCGGCACCCGAACTTGACCCCGAACCCGAACCCCATTGTAGTCAATGGTGACCTGAACTTTTGAGCACTAAAATGGCTGTACAAATGTCATGGAAAGGGCTAGAGGGATGCAAATGGCATCAAAATGTGGTTAAGAGCATGGGAAGTGCTCTGCAAACAAATGTGGATAGGGAAATGACTTTAAATAACATAAAATACTTAAAAATAAAAAATGAATAATCTTGATCTAGGAGGACGAAGTCCTTATAGAGTAGGCGGTTGAGGAGGCGGTGGATATGGCGGTGTAGGTGGAAGCGGCGGTGGAGGAGGAGGAGGTAGCCTACACTGCTTTTTGGTTTTAAATTTATTTAAATTTTTTAAAATTAGGGTACACCCCAAAACATTGGGAAATATAACCTGTGATAACCCCCTCAGACAATACACTGGCTGCAGGGCAGGCCATCACCTCCAAGGGGTAAAGGGCAAGCTCAGGCCATATTGCCCAATTTGGAGATCCAGAAGTTGCAGGGGCTGACTCCTGTCAGTCAGTTCATGTAGGCGCGTATCTCGAACGTCCCTGTGATGTTCACGATCCAATTTAATCTGCTCTCATCAACTTTCGATGTTCTTTTCTGCGCCTACCATGGTGATCACGGGTGGCAGGGAATCAGGGTTCCACGCCGGAGAGGGAGCGTGAGAAAGAGAGACCACATCCAAGGGAGGATACTTTTTTTTCAAATTAAAAATTAGAGTTGAATTTTGGGACAAATTATTAAAGCATAAAAGTGTGACAACTTTTTAAAGTTTAAGCATTGAATGAAAGGATGTGGCGCGCATTAATTACTGAAGAATTTATAAAATTTTATTCCCTGTCAACTATGCAGAGCAGGGGTTTCTATCCGGCAAAATTTGAAAAATGTCCCCTGACAATCTAATTGACGATTTTTTAAAATTCATGTTCCTGTCACCTATGTAGAGGTGCCCCAGTGACATCCACCATCCATTTGGATATCTTCTCTATCAACTTTCGATCTTCTCTTCTGAGCCTACCATGTTGATCACTGTTATCGGCGAATCAGGGTTCCACGCCGGAGAGGGAGCATGAGAAAAAGAGATTAAATTTAAGTGAGATAAATTTATAATTTTTTGGGAGGATCGAGCGGAAATGTGGTAAAAGCTGTTAAAATTGGAAATGTGGGACAAATTACAGAAGCCCAAATTTGGGTCAGAAGATTAAAGCAGAATTATGGGAAGAAATTTTGATGGAAAAATTTTGGGAAAAATACAGAAGCCCAAATGTGGGCCAAAAGAGCAAAGCAGAAATGTGGGAAAAGCTGTTAAAGCGCAAATGTGGTACAAATTACAGAAGCCCAAATGTGGGCCAAAAGAGTAAAGCAGAAATGTAGGACAAAGTATTGAGGCGCAAATGTTGGCCAAAAGAGTAAAGCGGAAATGTGGGACAAATTATTGAAGTGCAAATGTGGTACAACTTGTTTAAGTTTAAGCATTGACTCAAAGGAGGTGACGCGCATCAATTAAAGAAGAATTTCTGAAATTTTATTTCCTGTCACCTATGCAGAGCAGGGGTTTATTCACGTCTAAAATTGTATAATGTCAACCCAAGAATGTAACAGAAAAATTAGTGAAATTAATTAACCTGTCTACTTGGTAGAGCAGGGGTCTATAACAGAAAAAAAATGTTTATTGTCACCGAAAATGTTAAAGAAAAATTATTGAAATGTATTAAGCTGTCAACTAGGTAGAGGAGGGGTATATAACACCCAAAAATTGGTGAATTTCACAAAAAAATATATTTTTTTTTTACCTGTCTACTCGGTATAGCAGTGGTACATCACACCCAAAAATTTGTTAATTTCACCTGAAAATGTAACTGAAAATATATATAACTGACAAATAAAAAAAAAAATTGGATTTATCCAACACAGGTTTTTGGTTTTAATTAAATTAGGGAACACTCCAAAAGAGTGTGACATTATGTATTATGTATGTATACTCCTTTTCATATGTACAGCGCTATGGAATGAATGGCGCTTTAATAATAATAATAATAACATATCAAAAATACAACAATGAGAAATTGCGCTACATTTTAAGGCCTCCTGCACACGACAGTATTTTTTAACGTCCCGCAAAACGTGGTTCCGTTGTACCGTGATCCGTGTCCGTTTTTTCTTCCGTGGGCCTTCCGTGATTTTTGGAGGATCCACGGACATGAAAAATGAAAATAAAATCGAAGTCAAGTTTGCCATTGAAATGATAGGAAAAAACGGACACGGATCACGGACACGGATCACGGACGCGGATGACAATCTTGTGTGCATCCGTGATTTTCACGGACCCATTGACTTGAATGGGTCCGTGAACCGTTGGCCGTTAAAAAAATAGGACAGGTCATATTTTTTTCACGGCCAGGAAACACGGATCACGGACGCGGCTGCCAAACGGTGCAGTTTCCGTTTTTTCCACGGACCCATTTAAAGTCAATGGGACCGCAGAAAAACACGTTAAACGGGCCAACGGCCACGGGTGCACACAACGGTCGTGTGCAGGAGGCCTAACAATGGCTGGTTAGTGCCGGTATACATGTCTATTTTGCACAAGGTACGGACAAGTCCTGTGGGATCCATGCCTGGTTCATTTTAATGAACGTGAGCTTGATCACGCTCCAGTGACGGAATTAATGACGGTACGTTGTCCTTGTAACGAGGATCCAGTAGCGTGTCCACCCAGTAATCAGCACAAGTTAGAATGTGAGCAACTCGGCGGTCATTGCGGAGACACTGCAGCATGTAATTATTCATGTGTGCCAGGCTGCCCAGAGGCAACAAAAAGCTGTCCTCTGTGGGAGGTGTATCGTCTGTGTCCTCTGTATCCCCCCAGCCACGCACCAGTGATGGCCATGAGCTGGTCTGTGTGCCACCCTGCTGTGAACATGGTTCCTCCTAATCTTCAATCTCCTCCTCCTCATCCTCCACCTCGTCATCCTCCAGAACTGTGCCCTGGCTGGACAATTGTGTACCTGGCGTTTGTGGGTGCAGGAACCCACCCTCTGAGCCATTTGGGAATGACTGGCCAGAAACTCTACGAAATGATCCCTCTTCCTCCTCCTCCTCCTCCTCCTGTGCCACATCCTATTCCATCATTGCCAGCAGCGTTTTGTCAAGGAGGTATAGAATTGGGATAGTTACACTGAGAACGGCGTTATCCGCACTGGCCATGTTGGTGGAGTACTCGAAACAGCGCAACAAGGAACACAGGTCTCGCATGGAGGCCCAGTCATTGGTGGGGAAGTGGTGCTGTTCCGCCGAGCGACTCACCCGTGCGTGCTGCAGCTGAAACTCCACTATCGCCTGCTGCTGCTCGCACAGTCTGGCCAGCATGTGCAAGGTGGAGTTCCACTTTGTGGGCACGTCACATATGAGGCGGTGAGCGGGAAGGCCCAAGTTACGCTGCAGCGCTGACAGGTGAGCAGCAGCAGGGTGAGAATTCCGAAAGCGCGCACAGACGGCCCGCACTTTATGCAGCAGCTCTGACATATCAGGGTCATTTTTAAGGAATCTCTGAAGCACCAAATTCAGCACATGCGCCGGGCAAGCGATGTACGTCAAACTGGCTAGTCCCAGAGCTACTACGAAATTTCGCCCATTATTGCACACTACCAGGCCGGGCTTGAGGCTCACTGGCACCAACCAATCATCAGTCTGTTGTTCAAGGCCCGTCCACAGCTCCTGCGCGGTGTGGGGTTTGTCCCCCAAACAGTTACGTTTTAAAACTGCCTGCTGTCATTTACCCCTGGCTGTGCTGAAGTTGTTGGGGAAGGTGTTACACTGACCGGTTGAGGAGCTGGTAGAGGATAAGGAAGCAGCGTAGGAGGAGAAAGCAACAGGAGGCAAACTGAAGCGCCCTGCAATTCTCGGTAGTGGAAGGGCATGTGCCAAACTGCTATCCGCCTCAGGCCCAACCACCACTGCATTTACCCAGTGTGCTGTTATGGAGATATAATGGCCCCGACCGTGCTTACTGGTCCACGTATCCGTAGTGAGGTGCACCTTGCCACAGATGGGTTTGCGCAGTGCACACCTGATTTTGTCCCCTACTTGGTTGTGATGGCTTTCCTGGAAAAGTAGTGGCGGCTGGGCACGACGTACTGTGGGACAGCCACCGCCATAAGGCCTTTAAAACTATCCATCTCCACCAGACGGAATGACAGCATTTCAAAGGCCAGTAATTTAGAAATGCTGGCATTCAGGGCCAGGGATCGCGGGTGGGTAGGGGGGTACTTCCTCTCCAGTGTTTGGGAGATGGAGAGCTGAACGCTTCCGTGGGACATTGTGGAGATGCTTGGTGACCCAGGTGGTGGTGTTGCTGGCAGATCCTCTGTTTGCAAGGTGGTAGGTGGCACTGTCACTCCAGAGGTAGATGAAGAGGCTGAGACGGCAGCAGAAGAGGAAGCAGGAGGAGCCAGAGACCTTTCTTGGTTTTTGAGGTGTCTACTCCACTCCAGCTCGTGCTTTGCACTTAAATGCCTGGTCATGCAGGTTGCGCTCAGGTTGAGAACGTTTATGCCTTGCTTCAGGCTCTGATTGCACAGCGTGAAAACCACTCGTGTCTTGTCGTCAGCACATTGTCTGAAGAACAGCCACGCCAGGGAACTCCTTGGAGCTGGCTTTGGTGTGCTCGTTCCCTTGCTGCAGTGGGCAGTAGCAGGCGTACTGTCTAGAGGACGACCTCTCCGCTTTTGCACCCTGCTCCCTCTTCTGCTGTGCTGGTGGCTCTGTGCAACCACCGCCTCTTCCTATCGAACTACATAGGTCACTCGCATGACCTTGATTCCATGTGGGGTCGAGGACCTCATCGTCCTCCATATCATCTTCCACCCAGTCTTCACCCCTGCCCTCCTTGTCGGTCTGCACACTTTCGAAAGCCCCTGCAGTTGGCACATGTGTTTCGTCATCATCTGAGACGTGCTGCGATGGTCCTCCCATGTACTCATCTTGAAATATAAGTGGTTGGGCATTGGTGCACTCAATCTCTTCCACTTCTGGGGCAGGGCTAGGTGGATGGCCCTGGGAAACCCTGCTAACAGAGTCATTAAAAAGCAGAAGAGACTGTTGCATGACTTGGGGCTCAGACTGCTTGGCTGATTTGCAAGGAGATGAGCGACTGATGGACATCGGCTGCAGGTGCCAATTGTGGTCTTTCAGCATGAGACTGGGTGGGAGACAATGTGAAGGAACTGGAGCCAATGTCAGCAACCCAATCTACTATCGCCTGCACTTGTTCAGGCCTCACCATTCATAGAGCCGCATTAGGCCCAACCAAATACCGCTGTAGATTCTGTCGTCTACTCGCACCTGAGGAAGGGGTTTCACTTGTGCGTGTAGCTGGCACAGATCGACCACATCCTCTCCCTGCAACAGGAGCTCCACCAGCAGCACCACGAACTGGGCCACGTCCCTTATTTGACGCTCTCCTCATATTTCTCTAATTTAGGATCTTTCCCTAAATTGGTATTTAATTAATAGTAGAATAGTATGACACTCTCACATGCCCTGAACCAGACTAGGCCTCAATAAATTTGTTTGCCAAAAATGGCTGTATTTCAAATACCTGAATAAAACTACTGTCTTTAAAGGGTGTATCTCACACTCCCTGAACCAGACTAGGCCTAAATTAAATTTATGTGAATAGATCAGCACTCACAAATGCATGGGTCATGCAGATTTAATAAACAATTGATATTAAAATTTGGTCACTAAAAATTACATATAGATAAAACTTGCACAGTCTCTATTGGCCAATACTCTAATGCTGGATTTTGACTGATTCAGAAGGATTATTCAAAACATCAATCAAAAAAAGCGATTCTTAAAACAGCTTGTTAAATCAAATCAAAGGATCATATACAAAAACACTGGTTGAATCTTCGATTCTTCGAACATTATGCTGAATATATCAGTTGTTCAGGCATCACACTCCATATATCAGTGGCTCTGTCTCTTTAAACGAACAAGACCAAAACAGCTGTATGATTTTCAAATGGCCACACAAGTTCGTTGTAAGAGCTTGATAAAGTGAGAGTTCAGTAAGAACTTGATAAAGCAAGGGTTCAGTGTACACACTTGTTTGAATGACATTTAATAAATATTCGTAGTTGTTTATCGATCAAAAATCGCGTGATATATTTGTGCGAACGTTTTGATCCAAAGATTCGGTATAGAAACTTAGTGAAGCGACATTCATGAGGTACTCACGATTTCTCGGCCTTAAGATTCGGTTTGTATTTTTCAAGGCATCCGAATTACCACATGGTACTGGCATGTATTGCGCTTGTTTCCCAAAGGTCCGTGGTATATTATCGCAAGTTTACCTCCGTGTCTCACTTCCTTGTTGTTAGATGTCCTTAGCGAATGTTTACTTTCCTCTCTTATCAAATCGATGTTTTCAAAGATGCTTACTGCCGGCAGTATTCTTAAAACTTTTTCTTGATGTGGCACTGGAAACCGATTCTTGAAATAAACCAAACGCGTTTTGGAGTATAATTATGGTCTTACTCCAGACAACTAGGAAACGCACCCAAGCGGCTTACACGCCTAGCAATCGGTCTCTAACAGCATACAGTGAATCCCCCCAAGAACGAGACCAAGCTCTGTGTTGAGGGTAAAGCAGTGGACAGGCAGAGCTGTGTGTTTTTTGTTCTTATACACATTCTTACACATTAGTACCACCCACAGGGTTTTGTAAAAACAACCAATAAACACGTACAATACACTCAGACACTCCCACACAAAATACTCCCCTCTGCCTGTGATACAATTACCTTACACAATGGGTTAATGTAACTATCACAGGCAGGACAATTTTACAGAGTCTTCTGTCCTCGAGATAATTGGGAAGTAATCCAATCTATCTCCAAGGACAGAGGCAGCAATTCAGGATACACAGTCACGCGTGAGCTGCCACTGGCTGACATCGGAGTTACAAAGGGGAGTAGTCATACCCGCTTGGATCATCAAAAAATCATTGATGGCCTTTCTCTGTTCGTACAGTCAGTCTAACATATGGAGTGTGGAATTCCAACGGGTGGAACCGTTGCATATCAGCCTATGTTAGGGGATGCTGTTCTGCCACTGCAGCTCAAGGAGGGTGTGCTTTGCGGTGTATGGGTGGCTGAAGTGCATGCAAAGTTTCCTGGCCATTTTTAGGATGTCTTGCAGATGGGTGGAACCGGCTTAACAACCAGATTGAACACGTGTGCCATGCAGGGCGCATGGCTCAGCCTTCCTTGATGCAGCGCCGACAACATGTTCTTCCCGTTGTCGGTCACCATGGTTCCGATTTTCATTTGTCTTGGAGAAAGCCAGCAGTCGATTTCTTTCTTGTATTACTGAAATACGGCCGTGACTAATACCCCGCATCGTGCCCACTTGACGTCACTTATGTCGAGCTCACGAGAGGCAGTATGGTCACTTGTTACCAAAGCGTGACGTTACGCCATCCAGAGGAGCAGGTAAGGTCAGCTTTGTACAGTTTACACAGACACCTCCTGTCCACACAGACACAGAGAGGCAACAAGCTGAGAGAGCCTTTTCACTGCCGCAGTTAAAACAGCGCCTCCTCAGCCCGGGAAATCTGCCACCAGCTTCTCGTTTGATATAAGCCTGGTCCGCTAATAGGATTATATAGGGTGAGAAACCAACCCACGGTAGCTTATAACTAGGCCGAAACACGGACTTGAAGATTTGTGATCGAGATACAATATAGCACAAGATTAAATTATATATTTAATCACCTTAAGGGAACACTAGATGACACAATATACACAGAGAATATATACAGTGGTCTGAGGTTACAGATACAGGTGATATAGGTACAACAGGGTTAAGCACAGCAAAAGTCAGTTACTGGGTAGATGAAAGTTTCTTTAGGTTATGAGGTGGAATAGTCCTTGGTTGCAGTCACGGGGGGGGGGGGGGGCAGTGATGTCAGGTCTCTCCAAACACATTGGCACGATGTGACCCCCTATACAAAAGACCCCGCCCGCTGGCTTGCATGGGCTTATGACCTGTAGCTGGCCGCTCCCCTCCCTGCCTCTGGGAAGGGTCCAATCCTCCTTCTCTGGTGCTGGCAACAAATGACCCATAAAACCCCTTAGGGCTCATAGCCCCAGACCAGAATGTCGCAGGAAGATGGTTCCGGGCCCAATTGATCCGCTTGGGTTCCGGCTACAACTGGAGTCTAAGCATGGTACCGTTATTTGGTTTCTGTGGGGAGATATGTATATCTCCCCTTCCGGGCATCCTAGCATCAAACCAGGCCCACGTAGATGTTTGGCTTTGCCCCAGGATCGCAAAAAGATAACCAAATTATGCCTGGGATGGACGGACTATTCCTAATTCCTTATGAATAGTAGGTGCCAACATGTCTTGGAGGTATCATTGATCCTGGGCAAGGGCTGAGACTTCCTGCTGGGGGGGTTTCCTGCAGGATTAGCTTGCCTCCCACCTGGCTGGTTGAGGTGTGACTTTATCGCACCTGGGGCCTCCTTCACCAGAAATTACTGCAACAGTGCAGTGGGTATATATTTTTCCTGTATTACTGAAATGCGGCCTGATACTCTTTCATCAGAAATTACTGCAACAGTGCAGTGGGTATATATTGTTCTTGTATTATTGAAATAAAGCCACTATACGCTTTCACCAGAAATAACTGCAACAGTGCAGTGGGTATATATTTTTCTTATATTACTGAAATACGGCCTTATACTCTTTCACCAGAAATTACTGCAACAGAGCAGTGGGTATATATTTTTCTTGTATTACTGAAATAAGGCCACTATATGCTTTCAACAGAAATAGCTGCAACAGCGCAGTGCGTATCTATTTTTCTTTGTTTACTGAAATACGTCCCTATACGCTTTCAACTGAAATAACTGCAGAAGTGACCTAAAAAATAATTTTCGTGTTGGACTGAAATAGGCCACTATACGCTTTCACCAGCAGTGCGTATATATATATATATATATATTTTTTTTATGAAATAAGCCAGTATACTCTTTCACCAAAAATAAATGCAACCGTGCAGTGCATTTAAAAGTTTAGTTTCTTACTGAAATATTGCCCTATACTCTTTCACCAGAAATGACTGCAAATGATTTTAGCGTAAATAACAACAAAAGTGACCTGCGTAAATATTTCTTGTATTGTATTGAAATAGGTTCCAGAACACGAGATTGCCCATATCGGGGCGGCCATTCCGTTTTTAGGCAGGGCATATGTAGTAGAGGGCCAAACCTAGGGACAGGCCCAAACTAACATATGATTACCCTGCCTATATCTTGGTGTCCTCAAATTATAACTGAGGAACAGGAACATTGCCGCAGAGTACACACAGTATACATCCACCCCTGATGTGTTGTTTTTTAATTTCTTTTTCTGTGTTTTGTTTGTTTGTGGGAGTTTGTTATTTTATATGTAATTAACATTAAAGGCTACGTTTTATATCAGGGGGTACCCTGTGACTAAATAATTATATATACATACCACCCATAATCATTACTCCCTCTGACGGGATATTGTCTTAGCTGTGATTTCTTGTATTGTATTGAAATAGGCCACTAAATTATATCAGCGCAGTTAACAGCAAAAGTGACCTGCATATATATTTATCTTTTTTCACAGATAAAAGCCACTAAAGGCTTTTCAACATAGCACTTGCACCCCAAAAACTAATTGCTGGAATAACAGAGAGGTATTATGAGACTATCCGGATCCCTATGTAATGTTTCCCTGCACTTGTAAATCGATTGTTTTCACAATGAGGATTTTACTATAACTCTCCCTAGCATCTGCACATGTCTCTCCCTGACTGTGAAATGATTCCTCTCACTGTCCTTTCCCTGAAATTGTAAATCGCTGGTTTTCACAATGAGGATTGTCCTATGACGCTCCCTGTAAGCCGTGTACCGGGGTGGGCTCCCCAGAATACAGCGGGAAGTCACAGACAAGGAAAGCGACACTGACACCAGCTTAATATGCAAAAACAGAAAACTTCACTTAAACAACAAGTAATAACATAAGCATCACCAAAGCAATACAAATATGCATAGAAACGCTATATCCCGGACCCACAGTAAATGTCCCTGCCAAATGGACATGCCTAGCCGATGACGGACACAGCAGAGCCTGCAAGTCGTGCTGTGCCACTACAGAGGACACCCCTAGCCGGTGGCAAATGCAGCAGAGCCTGCAATTCAATAAGTGCGTTGCAGTCCAGTACAGTACAGTACAGCCTAGCAAAACTATATAAATCCTAACTGACTAACTAATGCTAGCCCTAGGCTAGTCTCTGTAACTTCAGGTGCCACACAATATATTGCAATCAGTAACCAGGTGTACTGACCTGTGTCCGTTCTGGGCCCGAGGATGCAGCCTACCAGAGATGGCCACCAACTTCTCAGCAACCGTGCGGCCTTCCTTGATAGTGAGGCCTTCTGTCCACACACTGGACTGGTCTTTATAGGACAACCTCTCTTTCAAAAGAGCTGGATACAGAAAGGATATACCAGCTACTCTCCTCCTTCTGAGTGTCCATTAACTCAATCAAATTCAGAGTGTGCTGGCTGTAGCTGCAAAACAGTGGCCTCTAGTGCCCGGAATGCCAAATGACAGTTTAAGTACAGACATTATGCAGAAATAGCTGTTTCACAATCTCACATGCCACCCCACTAGAAGTTCTCACCCTCGGCAACTCTCCCCATACAAACTCATCCTGAGCATAGCGCTGTGGAGGTACACCAGCATTGGGCCTCGCTGACCTTCTCAGATTGGGGGTTTCAGAAATACTGGGGACATCAGGCATATTTGACAAAAGAGGAGCTGTCGATTGCTCAGCATTGCATCTGGGTGGCAAACCTGCCACGGACGGAACCTCTGTGGACACTTGAGCAGGGACGGCCCACCATTCCTCCTCTTCCTCGTCTGAGGGACTTTCCTCCATACCCTGAGCGTGAGGAGGCACCCCCTCTACGCACACCGGCTCATCAAAATTGCAACGTCCCAAGAACTGCCTCCCACCGTCCATCCAACTTCCTTGATGGCCGTTTGGCTTTGACCATCACCCGATCACCAGGGACATACCCATCTTTCTGCACTGGTCTTGG
Source organism: Bufo gargarizans (assembly GCF_014858855.1). Lineage (NCBI taxonomy): Eukaryota > Metazoa > Chordata > Amphibia > Anura > Bufonidae > Bufo > Bufo gargarizans. The sequence continues at coordinate 622,040,583 of NC_058081.1, forward strand.
GTTAGGGTGTACCACCTGTCCCAGGCGATCCCCCACAACCTTGTGTACCGCTCTCAGCCGGCGGCAGTGCTCCTGCACCCATGCGGTGGTACTTCTCAGTGGAGGCTCTATAGGATTAGGCATGTCCAAACATGAGCATATGTGGAGAGTATCCGGTGGTACTGTGTACTCTGTTATTATAGGCCCACATCAACTCAGGTAGATATGCGGGCCACTGGTCTTCCAGAGTCCGCAACATCTGAATCTGAAGGTGCGATTGAAGCGTTCGCACGCCCCGTTTCCTTGTGGGTGATATGGAGTGGTTCGGGAGCGTTCAATCCCATACAGTTGATACAGTTCATTCATTAGAGTGCCCTGAAAGCATGCTCCCTGGTCAGAATGTATCCTCCGTGGACACCCGAACACCTGTATAAAGTGTTTACAGACAGCTTCGGCGTCCCAATCTGCGGTTTGGTCTCTGGTGGGCACAGCCACCGCATGCTTGGTAAAGTGATCTGTCATAACTAGACAGTACGAGTGTCCAGAGGTAGAATATCCGATCTGTACATTATCGATCATCAGAAGTTCTAGGGGCGCTGAGGTGCTGATGGTCTGCACAGGAGCCCGCTGTTCAGTACTTTTACTCAACCCACAGGATTGACACTTAAGAGATGCCGTGGCCACCATGTCGGCCAGATCTGGACAGTGCACCAGCCATTGGAGCCACTTGAACGAAATGAGCTCCCTTTTCATGAGCTTCTCTGGAGGCCTCCGGTCCCAACGACGTGGGAATGACAATCTGTTGCCAGTACTGCAGCTCTGACTGTAAGTATATGATCCGGCACAGGAGGCCCTGAGTAATTGTCAGCTTGTCCCACTGCCTTAACAACTTCTGACCCTCTGGGGTCAGGAGGGCTCGTTCTTCTGGCCGAGGCCAGATCTTGCTCCGAACCCATTCTTTCACCTTCCAAAAATCCCGGCAGCTATCATGGACTCTCTCCCAATCAGTCAACATTTTCCCAGCACCAGCGTCATTCCAGACGCCACCCCACTTGAATGTGCCACATCAAGCTATAGTTATCAGGGTTGCGTTCTGACTCTCTTAGTTTGGCTTAGGGCTGATAATGACTCTTCAATCCGGGGAAGGGGGTAGGCATCCAGGACAGTCTGAGCATTCAGCTTCCGATAATCCACGCAGAACCAGAGACTCCCGTCTTTCTTCCGCACCAAGACTACCGGAGCAGCCCACGGTTTTTGACTCTCCTGGATCACCCGGTTTTCCAACATGCTGGCCACCATATCTTTCACCTCCTGATACATCTTAGGTGGGATCTGCCGGTAGCGTTCCCTGATCGGTGCAGCATCGCCGGTTGGGATTTCATATTCGATGGCAGTAGCACACCCAAAGTCCTCATCATGTCTTGAGAAGGCCTCATGAAATTCCCAGAGGGTGTCTTCCAGCATATTTTGTTCCCCCGGGGTCAGGGTTCTGCAGTCCACCCCCATACGGGCCATGATCACTCGACCGTTCTACTCCGCTGTCTGGTTTTCCCTTGAATGGACCTCCACAGCATAGGTCCAGGCTGATCTTCTATCCAGCTGCAGCGTAAAGCCCTTTCGTCGAGTAATACCCCCTTCGGACACATAAACTTTGGCCAGCAGGGTGTTTGCGGGGACGGTTAACTCGCAGTCCTCAACATTACAGCAGCGTATAGGCACACATTTGTCTTTCACATCGGCAAGGGCCCGAGCTAACAGTGGGCGAATCTGCGTTTCTTCTTGATAAGCGGGCTCGATCAGGACCTCCAGTCCATTCAGTCGTCGCCCAGCCCCCACTGGCAGCATCAATATTCGCTCCTGTCGAGGTGGGATCTTCAAGTCCTCCATAGGACCCTCACGTCTCCAATGGCCCGTCCGGACAGGTTACTCTTTTGCAGGCTACAGCTCCTCACCATTTGTTGTAAGACCTTCTGGGCAGGCCGGTGTGCGGTGGCCCGTTGTCAGTACTTCGGCCCTTCCTTGGCATAGAGTTGATGATCTAGGTCTCTCAGTATATTCATGCCCAGGGTCACGTCCATTCCTTTCCGGGACGAATGGTCCACCAGCACGACTCCTTTCTTGTCGATGTCTTGCCCAAACAGTCGGACCCGCATCCAGACTATCCCTCGAACATCCATCTCTCTATTATCGTCAGCCGTCAGCCTGATGACGCTCCCATCTTTGGGCTCCATCATATGCCCGAAGTGCCTCTCGAAGAACTCCAAAGGCATTAGAGTGCACTCTGACCCTGTATCAACTAGGCAGCAAACCTTTAGGCCTTCCAGCTCGGCTTCTTATACGGGGCTGCTGGTATACAGATCACGTTTTTCACGCAGAGGGCTTAACTTCAGGTACACCGCCGCAGGACGCCCAGCTACTGCAGCGGTCAGAAGTTTAACGTCGGCTCTGATGCTACCTGTTCTGGGCACCCTCTGGCCATATGGCCGTACTTTCGGCAAACCCAGCAGAGGGGCCCTCTTCTGCCCGGCCCCCTCACTGGGGTAGTTCTGGGTGGAGTGACACGAGGTGCGGGGACAGTTTCCGGAGGCCGGGACGGTTCTACCTTCCTCTGGGACACTTCCAGCCAAAGCTCTTTCAATTCCGCCCGCAGGGCCTGGACCACATCTGCGACGAACTGTGACCCCCGCGGCCACAATACGTTACAAAACCGTCACAGCGCCCCTAGTGGTCAATCCCAGCCACTTTCAGCACACCAACAGTCTAACTTGAGTCCGTACAGTCGATAGGCTGAAAGCGCGGGGATTGGACCGCAGATTGACCACAAGTAAGCGTGTGAGCGACCGGACCGGAACCACACACAGGGTAGTTTAACTGCCACCACCTTGCAATTTATGGGAGCAAGGAACCCACTATCTGGATAACAGAACCGAGTAGCTTTCTCTTCGTAGAGGCTAGGGTATGTTTTTGCAGCGTTTGAAAGCAGGCATATGGCTAGAGAAATTACTTGGAGGTCATTTATTATATATATACAATACAACTTCTCAATATGTGCAGTGATTAAGTAAAGTATAGTCCAATAAACAAAAAGGGAGAAAAGAAAGAAAATACTTATTTTCCGCAGAAAAGATGTCCGTTGGTGAAATAGTCCGTTGCAGGGATAAAGTCCAAGAAACCTTTGTCCAGAGTGTAATAATTCAAATATGCCTACAGCCCACGGGTTCTCTGGCTGAGGCCCTCTTCAGGTGTTGTTAAAAGTGGAGAACTCCTTTAGCAGATTCTAGGCCCTTGTTATAAGGATCCCAGAATCAAGGTGGGGAATTGAGAGTCTGCCTGCTGGGGCAGGCTGTATTTCTGAGATGAATGCCAGTTCTGAAATATGGTATGTGCCATATCTCAGGATGTCTCCGCTGTACATAAGTAACAAGCACAGATTCACATTACCCACAAAATATGGAGTTCAGGGATATCAAATATGACTATTATAACCTGTTTTATGATGGGGTAACGCCATAACTTAACCTGGGCATCTCCTAGAGTTATGTTTGTCATATGTAAATGTCCAGTTTAATTCATTTCTGACAAGATGGCGTAATTTTTATGTCCGTAAGATGCATGGTCTCTCTTAAAAAGGGTAAAAATCATATCTCAGATTGCGGTGCCTGACTGTCTATAGTTTCACCCAGGTAACTTCCTTTTCAGGAAACTGACTTCACACTACTTATTTACCAGGGATGCAGACGAATAGCCAGAGTCTGATCAGTTAATTGTAGAGGACGCCGTAATGAAGTTAGCATTCGGTCCATTTCCAGTTTTAGCTGTGATAGACAGTCTGTAGGAAGTCTGAAGCATGCTGGCCTCTATTGACTGACTTGAACAAAAGGACCCTTTTGTTCTCTGGGTACATAGAAGGAGACTCTCTGAGTAATCAGATTGTAAGCTCTGGGGGCCCCTATGGAAATAAGGACTGTTTAATAGGCCCATTGATCGGTAAGGGATAGTAATATTGATAATATTGTGAGGATGGTTCAATATTCTCGCGGCTCATCCGTGACAACATCCTTTAAGGACTCCGATTCTTCAGACCCCGACCGGTCCCTTGTAACATGCGCGCTATTCACCACTCTCGCTGCCATAGGTATGGGCTCTTCCTCCCTCTCTACGGCAGCTAAATAAACGCTGTAGAATGTCATATCGGATATTTTTAGGGTCATCTCTTGTAATTTATCTTGTAGGAATTTATTGGAGAGCCCCACTATGAACTGATCTCGTAGAAGCCGGTCCACCTCCCAGAAGGCAACATAGCCTCAGGATCTCATCATTCAGTGTCGCATGTAGAGCATTGGAATATTGCATCAGGCTTTCGCCCTCTCACTGGGGTCTGTTAAAGAAGTGACTCCGAAACTGTACCACTTTGGCCCGCCCCCCGTGGGCTCTCTCTAGCAGGGAGAATATCTTCTCTAGGGTATCTCTCTCAGAGTCAGGCCTTACCATCACTGTCCGCCTGACGTCATCCTCTAGGGCTCCCAATGCAACCTCGGCCCGCAGTTTGAGGGTCAGGTTACACATTTTAACCGCACTTCGCACCCTTTCAGTCCAGTCCTGCAATGTCATGTTGCTACTGTCATACTTTGGCAGATGACGCAGCAGTGTCCCTACAGGGATATATACTACTGGGGTAGCCATATTGCTGGGGGTAAGCTGAACTTACGCCTGTGCACCCTGGGCTGGGTCCTGATCCGGCACCACTGGCGCCGGGTGACGATCTCCCGCCGCGTTCCTGTCCATAACGGTTTCTGTATCCTTCAGACTATGCCAAGTTGTAAGCCATGTACTGGGGTGGGCTCCCCAGAATACAGCGAAGTCACAGACAGTGACTTGATAGTGAGGCCTTCTGTCCACACACTGGACTGGTCTTCCTGGGACAACCTCTCTTTCAAAAGAGCTAGTTACAGAAAGGATATAACAGCTACTCTCCTCCTTCTAAATGTCCATTAACTGCCGGACATCTGCAAGCCAGGATGGAATCGGATTCAGTCCCTCACAGCACAATCCTTCCACCATGTCAGATCAACACTTCCTGGTTCACTCACAGGCAGCCGCATGAGTCATCATCTGTTCAAATCTCAGAGTGTGCTGGCTGTAGCTGAAAAACAGTGGCCTCTAGTGCCTGGAATGCCAAATGACAGTTTAAGTACAGACATTATGCAGAAATAGCTGTTTCACAATCTCACACTCCCTAGCATCTGCACACGTCTCTCCCTGCCTATGAAATGATTCCTATCACTGTCCTTTCACTGCACTTGTAAATCGCTTCTTTCCTTTTTTTTTTTTTTTAACAATTTGTTTTCTTTAACTCTCCCTAGCGCCGGCATACACGTCCGTATGTCCGTGCCGCAGCCCCAAAAATGATAGAAATGTCCCATTCTAGTCCATTTTGAAGACTAAAATAGGCATCGCTACGATGGATCCACAACATAAACGTCACACGGACATCATCCATATTTTTTGCTGATATGAATTTCGGGTACCGCAAAATACTTACGGTTGTGCGAATGCACTCTAAGACAGGTTTCTGACTATGTAACAAGACAAGACATTGTAAAGGGGCTATCCAATCCTATAAAATGTCCCCCATATTCCGGGCCCCTCACAATGAATATACCCGCGATGCTGTTCCTGCCTGCCATATTGGCTGCTTCCCCCCGACACACGTGGTGAAGCAGCAGTGGTGGTGCGGGGAACAGGAACGGCGCAGGGACCCAGGTAAGTATATTCAGTGTGGGGGGCCCAGCATATGGGGGCGCTTTTTATAGGATTGGAATAACCTGTTTAACTAATTGCAGTGATTTTTTTCCCCCTTCCCCCAAATAAAATAGGCATGTTTTGCTAATTCATTTATAAACTTATTTATAATTTAAAAAAAAAACATTTTCCCAGAGAACAACTTTAATTAAAATTCCTCCGAGGACTTGACGTCTCAGTGAATAAACCCATGTGACAGATTACTCCAGAGTCTAGTTCTCTGTCTGCAGGTCCTTGGTGATTTTCTATAATTTGTTCTATATAGGAAAAGGTTTGCTACATCAGTCCATGGTACATGGGGGCTAACAATACAACTCTATTGTCTGGATATTGGACAATGATCTAGAAGAACATGTCTACCAATGTGGAATATTCTATCTGCACAATTTAAAAAACATTGTTCAGTTATGACTAGATATTGGTTGCACATAGCTTTCTTGCTCCTCCAAATGCAGTAAGTATCTTCTTAGACTACTTTCACATGGCCATGTGTCACGAACCATACACAGACGTGAAAAAAAGTTGAATTTAGATTCCTCATAACATGTTGTTCTCTTCTATTTGGTTAGTAAGAGGTTGTAAGTACAGACAAAGGGGATTAGTTAACCCCCAACTGTATTAAACTTTTTTCTTTAATTAAGAAATTATAATAGAAGCAGTACTCTTTAAAATAGTATAGCTTTTACAGTCCCTCTACAGGTAAACAGTTTTCCCACAGTCCTTCTCAGTTAGCAGACATTAGAATCCATTACTAGCAATGTATTAATTGATCTATGTGCAAATTGTACTCCTCTCCAGTAATGTTGAGACAATATACTTCTTTATCCATATATTAGTAAACTGTTTGTTTTACTTATTTATATTATACTTAAGATTTCTGCTAATTCTGGTATCATCTGTTTTTCCTGTATGTGTAATAAGAGGGCATAATGCAGAATAGTGTAAACCTTTTGCTGCAAAATTAAAACTTTACTGTAGATTTGGTGTCTTCACATGAGGGCGTAGTATATTTTAAAACATAGCAATAACCGCATTTACTCATAAATAAACCAAGGAATGTGGGCAGCACCACTATCTGAATGGTACGGACGGAGTGCCAGCGGCTGAGTCGGCGATCCACCTCCAAACGGTATAGAATAAATGAACTCCGCGGCACATCCAAGTCGTGAAGAAGTAAAAGAAACTTTAATCACCAAGCATTTACTCATAATCATATTGTACTTTCACAGGTTTGACATATTACTTAATATGAAGGCATAGTACTCTTGATAGTTTCATACACTTTAGGCCTCATGCACACGAACGTATGTTATTTCCGTGTCCGTTCAGTTTTTTTTGGGGGGGGACTGTATATGGAACCATTTATTTCAATGGGTCCGCAAAAAACGGAAGTTACTCCGTCTGAATTCCGTTTCCGTATGTCCGTATTTCCATTCTGCAAAAAAATTAGAACATGTCCTATTATTGTACGCATAATGGACAAGGATAGTACTGTTTTATTATGGGCCAGCTGTTCTGTTCCGCAAAATACGGAATGCACACGGTCGTCATCCGTATTTTTTGTGGATCTGTTTTTTGCGGACCACAAAATAGATACGAGCGTTTGCATGTGGCCCTAGGCTACATGCACACGACATTATGTGTTTTTCGGTTCGCAAAAAAAAAGCGGATGATATCCGTTTTTGTTTTTTTTTGTTTTTTTTGCGGATCCATTGTAATAATGCCTAAAATGGACAAGAATAGGACATGTTCTATATATTTTTTTTTTTGCGGGGCTACGGAACGGACATACTGATGGAAATGAATGGGTCCGCATCCTATCCGCAAAAAAAAGGGAACGGACACGGAAACAAACAACGTTCGTGTGCATGTAGCCTTATGCTGACCTAGAGGGCAGCATAAAATAGTGACAGAAATTCTGATTTCTGCGGTGTGTCACTGATGAGCTAAAAGTACGTTGTTGCTGAGAACCAGCATCACAATCTAATAACAAGGACAGGTGCACTCTGCAATCTTCCTAAGCCCTCAAACTGATGTTAAAATTGAGAGATTAGCAAACATGTCCTACCAGGAGGAACATGTCTGAGCCTGAGCACCGCGCCAAGGTTTCTCAAGTAGCTCAGGTCCTAACACTCACCTACCTGAGCCGTATCGGCAATACCAGGGGCCAGTGGGCGAATTACAGGAGTGTGAGGACCGACTCACAGACAACTCACCAGTTACCTCCAGCATCCTACCATGCTAGCAATGGGAAGGATGGGAGGAGTCTGCTAGTCCCACTCAAGACTGGCTGATAGGCCCAGGCTTCACAGGTGCACCTAAATGTAGCCTGTGGATGGAAAACAGGCACATTTAAATTGGAGTTTATTACACCTCCATATACAAGCAAACTAACAAGAATAGCGTGGTGTTAAACAGGCAGGAAGTGCTTAAACTCATATGCAGTTGAGCATATATATAGGGGAGCAAATCCTGCACTTGTGGTCCGTTGCTAATGGCAATCCTCAGCAAGGGAAACTTTCATCAACTTTATGCTAACGACTTCACTGAGGGCACAGCAGCATAAAATAGTGACAGAAATTCTGATTTCTGCGGTGTGACTGTTAATGATGAGCTAAAAGTAAGTGGTTGGTGAGAACCAGCAGCATCATAGTCATTGCAGCACAGGCCTTGAAAAGAGTAAAATCTACTTGAGAAGAGTCCTGGTTATTCAAAATCCCCTGCACTCTCGTCCATCTGCTGATGATTGGCAGTTCTCTCCTAGAGAGAAAGGGAACTAGGTAGAAGACTGCCAATCATCAGCAGGTGGGCAGGGAGAGCAGGAATTTATGAATAACCATGACTCTTCTCAGGAGGCCCAGTCTGCAATGATTGTGATGTTTGTTCTCGGCAACCACTTACTTTTAACTTTTAAACAACAGACCCCAGAAATCAACTCACCTGCATGCTGCTGTTGGTATGGGCAGCATAAAGTTAATGACAGGTTCCCTTTAATGGAAAAGAAACCTGTTGAACTTGAAGGGTTTTTAATTCAAATATGTGCAGCTTTGTTTTTGTGCAATATAAATAAGTAATTAGCACTGCAGGAAGAAATGTAATGTTTATTTTTTTACATTTTGCACTTTATTTTAAACACTATATCTTTACATTGTTTGGAAAAAAATCTGTTACACAATGCACATCTTAAAAATTTCTTGAAAAGTTTTGTAATTTGTATACATAATGTAAGAAGTTACAAGGAATCATTGTGGATGATAGATACGTGTCACCGAGGTTCCTGGCCTCGGTGGAGTAAGAGACGGTTTTTATGTATCAGCAGCAGTTGCTGTGTGACACCTTGGTACTTAACATGGCTGTAATAGCTGATCCGGGACGGCTCTTACTGGGATTAGTCAAAGTGCTGGGTGGGTGACTACTCCCCACGTTCCAGACCGGGTTTTGCCAGGCATAAAAACCAGACAGCACTGCCAGGTGGAGAGCATTACCTCCGTCTGACAGTGGAGCTCAGGAGGTCTGTGTGCTGGCATCTGAGGCCTGTGCTGGGCTGGAGAACGGAGACCCATGTGTCAGGGGAACAGGCCGCCTAAAGCCTGTATTTGAACTTTCTGAGGCAGAACTGTCACCAAGGTTTTATTAACTTGCCATTGGTTATGAATTAACACCAACACTGCAAAAGTGACGTTTTGTTTTTGGCATCATGTGTGAATAAACACTGATGTTTGCCTCTGTACTGCGCCCGCTTATCCTAACTACCAGAGTGAATCCCCACAATTGGTGGAGGATGCGCGCATGAGCAGTGAGGCTGGCGTGAACAGTTAAATATTTTTTGGTTTGCATTTTTGGACATGGCAAAGGGACAGCTGTAGGGGTGACCGTAGTGGCGTCGCTAGAGGGGGGCGAGGGGGGGCAATTGCCCCCCCTATGTTGTTCCTTGCCCCCCCAGGTGCCCCCCCGCTGATTCCCCCGAGTGAATACTAATGAGCGCTTCCATTAAGGAAGCGCTCATTAGTACAGAAGGACCAGGAAGTGGTGAACGCTCTGTACTCACCACTTCCTGGTCCTCGGCTGTCGGCTGTGCAGGGCTGCGCACAGCGTGAGGTCGCTCTGTGACCTCACGCTGTGCGCGCCAGTTTAGAGCACGCACAGTCGACTGAGGAGGGAGAAAATGGCAGGCGGCGTCCGTCCAGGAGCAGGAGAGGTAAGTGTTTTTTTTTTTAATTTTATAAAAAATGTGGCTGCTGGGGGCATTATGGGGGCTAATAGGAGGCATATGGGGCTAATTGGAAGCATATTTGGGGGCTAATTGGAGGCATATTTGGGGGCTAATTGGAGATGTATGGGGGCATTTGGAGGCATATTTGGGGGCTAATTGGAGGCATATTTGGGGGCTAATAGGAGGCATATGGGGCTAATAGGAGGCATATGGGGCTAATAGGAGGCATATGGGGCTAATTGGAGGCATATGGGGGCTAATAGGCATATGGGGCTAATAGGCATATGGGGCTAATAGGAGGCATATGGGGGCTAATTGGAGGCATATGGGGGCTAATTGGAGGCATATGGGGGCTAATTGGAGGCATATGGGGTCTATGGGGCTAATTGGAGGCATATGGGGGCTAATTGGGGGCTAATTGGAGGCATATGGGGGCTAATTGGAGGCATATGGGGGCTAATTGGAGGCATATGGGGGCTAATTGGAGGCATATGGGGTCTATGGGGCTAATTGGAGGCATATGGGGTTAATTTGAGGCATATGGGGGCTAATTGGGGGCTAATATGAGGCATATGGGGGCTAATTGGAGGCATATGGGGGCTAATTGGAGGCATATGGGGTCTATGGGGCTAATTGGAGGCATATGGGGGCTAATAGGAGGCATATGGGGGCTAATAGGAGGCATATGGGGGCTAATTGGAGGCATATAGGGGCTAATTGGAGGCATATAGGGGCTAATTGGAGGCATATAGGGGCTAATTGGAGGCATATAGGGGCTAATTGGGGGCTAATAGGAGGCATATGGGGGCTAATTGGGGGCTAATTGGAGGCATATGGGGGCTAATTGGAGGCATATGGGGGCTAATTGGAGGCATATGGGGTCTATGGGGCTAATTGGAGGCATATGGGGTTAATTTGAGGCATATGGGGGCTAATTGGGGGCTAATAGGAGGCATATGGGGGCTAATTGGAGGCATATGGGGGCTAATTGGAGGCATATGGGGTCTATGGGGCTAATAGGAGGCATATGGGGGCTAATAGGAGGCATATGGGGGCTAATAGGAGGCATATGGGGGCTAATTGGAGGCATATAGGGGCTAATTGGAGGCATATAGGGGCTAATTGGAGGCATATAGGGGCTAATTGGAGGCATATAGGGGCTAATTGGGGGCTAATAGGAGGCATATGGGGGCTAATTGGGGGCTAATTGGAGGCATATGGGGGCTAATTGGAGGCATATGGGGGCTAATTGGAGGCATATGGGGTCTATGGGGCTAATTGGAGGCATATGGGGTTAATTGGAGGCATATGGGGGCTAATTGGGGGCTAATAGGAGGCATATGGGGGCTAATAGGAGGCATATGGGGGCTAATAGGAGGCATATGGGGGCTAATTGAAGGCATATGGGGGCTAATTGGAGGCATATGGAGCTAATTGGAGGCATATGGGGGCTAATAAGAGGCATAATGGGGGCTAATTAGAGGCATAATGTGGGCTAATGAGGCATAATGGGGGCCAATGGGGCTAATAAGAAGAATAATGGGGGCTAATGAGGCATAAGGGCTTATATGGGGGCTGATATGGGAGTGATGAGAGGCATAATGAGGGCTAATGAGAGGCATAATGTGTCATCCACAGATCCCCCATAACAGTGTGTCTTCCACAGATCCACCATAACAGTGCGCCTGTGCACTGACGAGAGACAGAAAGAAGGGGAAAGAATCCGTGGAAGCAAGCAGAGGACAGCACAGCAGACGACTGAATAGCTTCTTTTGTAAGTAAATTGTTTTATTATAACTGTATCCCTGCAGACCGCAACTCTCTCGTATTTTGTAATCTTATTTTGTTTTTGCCCCCCCATTTTTGACTGTGGTATCTTTGTGCCCCCCCTATATATTGTTCCTAGAGTCGCCACTGGGTGACCGCCACTTCGATGAAAGAGAGGGAGACAACCCCACTGTGTTTAACGGTGGGAGACGTGGAGGACTTGCCACCAGGGCATGAACTGGCAGACCTCAATGTATCCGGGGATAATTTTGGTACTGCACAACACCGGGACCCCACCCTATCCCGGGCCTGGGAAAATGTATTAATAGTAGATGGTGAACCACAACAAGCTGGGGCAGAGTCGGTGTTCCCCCGTTTTGTGGTTCAGCAGGGTATGTTGTATTGGTTAAAGCAGCTGCGGGGTGAACCGATTGAACAGTTGGTGCTGCCCCAGGCTTATCGCAAACTCGTGTTAGAGTTAGCCGACCAACGTGTTCTCCAGGGTCATCTGGGAATGTAGAAAACACAGGACCGGATTCTACAACAGTTTTACTGACCCAGTGTGTTTAGGGAGGTGGACAAATTTTGTAAGTCTTGTCTGACCTGCCAGGCAACTAGCCCCCAGCACCTTTTCCATAGTCCCTTGGTACCTCTCCCGATCATCGAGGTACCGTTTGAGGGTATCGCTATGGACCTCATAGGTCCCGCACCGAAGTCCGCTAGAGGGCACTAACACATTTTGTTCATCCTAGACTATGCCACTCGGTACCTGGAGGCGGTGACTAGCAATGGACGAGCATCGGCCGGGACAGTTCGCGAACGCGATCAAATGTTCGCGAACCGCAAGTTTGCGGCGGGCCCCTTTCATTTTAAAGGCAGGCGAGCCTGGAATACCTTCATGTCATATTTGCAGCCACATAATACTTACTAGAAGTGCACAAATAGTCCCACAACATGGACAGTGACATACCAGATGTATTATTCGAATTTGCGATATCCATTCATAATTTTTTTCAATGCGAAATATTGGCAATGTAATTTTCGCCTATGCACATGCGCAAAATATGCGCGGCCTACTACAGCAACTGGGTTTCCACCAGACCAAAGTTGGGTGCGATCAGAAAAGATGGTTGGCAACAATTTTTGCGACGTTGAGGAAGTGTCACGGAAGGTGTACAGGAAACAAGACAATGCAAAATGAATATATGACTCACTGGATCCAAAACTAAGGAACAAAAAGGGAGACCCCTGCATCAGACCTGGCTCTCTCCCTTACTGCTCAGCCTATGCGATAATCCCAATGGTGGACGATCGCATATCCTCGTACCTCGACTATATAACACGTGAACACCCTACAATAGTGAAGGGACACGACCACCGGCTCCCTACACTAGACACGGAGGGAGTCAGGGTCACCTGAGATCCAGCAAACAGAAAATCACTAATTAATGTACAACACTTAACTTGTAGAAGAACTGGGAAATAGGATCAGCATGCACACACACTCCAGGAAGCTGTATAAACCGCACACTAATGCATTATGGGGAGGAATTTAAAGGGATGCAATCAGTCCAACTACATGACAGCTGAGAGAGGCTAACGAGATGAGGAACTGAAAACCAAAAACAAAGAAAACTCAAGGAGGAGGTTCTGAAAGGCTTCTGTCAGAGATTCTCAGCTGTCTGGTTGTGACAGTACCCCTCCCTCTATGAGTGGACTCTGGACACTCAGAGCCCACCTTCTCAGGATGGGACCTATGGAAAGCCCTGATGAGACGAATGGCCTTAATGTCCGTCAGTGGGACCCACATCCTTTCCTCAAGACCATAACCCTCCCAATGAACGAGGTACTGGAGAGAACCGCGGACAAGCCGAGAATCCACAATCCTAGAGACCTGAAATTCAAGATTCCCATCAATTATAATCGGAGGAGGAGGCAAAGGCGAGGGTACAATGGGTTGAACATAAGGTTTCAATAAGGACTTATGAAAAACATTATGGATCTTCCAAGTCTGAGGAAGATCAAGACGGTAGGCAACAGGATTGATGACAGACAGGATTTTGTAAGGCCCAATAAACCTAGGACCCAACTTCCAGGAGGGAACCTTCATTTTGATATTCTTGGTAGACAACCACACCAGATCACCAACATTCAGGTTCGGACCAGGCACACGTCTCTTATCTGCCACACGCTTATATCTCTCACTCATGCTCTTTAGATTATCCTGAATCTTTTGCCAAATAGATGACAAAGACGAGGAGAATCTGTCCTCATCAGGTAAACCAGAAGACCCCTCTCCCGAGAAAGTCCCAAACTGCGGATGAAACCCATATGCACCAAAAAATAGTGACTTATCAGAGGACTCCTGACGACGGTTATTTAAAGCAAACTCAGCAAGGGACAAAAAAGAACACCAATCCTCCTGATTCTCCGCCACAAAACAGCGCAGATATGTCTCCAGATTCTGATTGACGCGCTCTGTCTGGCCATTCGACTGCGGGTGGAAAGCAGAAGAGAATGACAACCGAACCCCCAAGCGAGAACAGAAAGCCTTCCAGAATCTGGAAACAAACTGCGTGCCCCTATCAGAGACTATGTCTGAAGGAATACCATGCAATTTGACAATGTGATCAATAAATGCCTGCGCCAGCGTCTTAGCATTGGGCAAACCAGGAAAAGGGATGAAATGCACCATTTTGCTAAAACGGTCCACCACCACCAGAATCTTCCCCGAGGAACGAGGCAGGTCCGTTATGAAGTCCATGGACAGATGTGTCCAAGGACGGGAAGGAATGGGTAAGGGAAGGAGAGGCCCCGATGGCCGTGAATGAGGGACTTTGGCACGAGCGCAAGTCTCGCAGGCTGCCACAAAACCCTCAACCGACTTACGAAGCGCAGGCCACCAGAATCTCAGAGAGATGAGATCCACTGTGGCTCTTGCCCCCGGGTGCCCAGCAAGGACCGTATCATGGTGTTCCTTAAAAATCTTGTGTCTTAAAGCGAGAGGCACAAACAACCTCCCAGGAGAACAAAGATCAGGAGCCTCTGACTGGGCTGCCTGCACCTCTGCCTCCAATTCAGGAAAAAGAGCAGAGACCACCACACCTTCAGCCAAAATGGGATCCGGGTCTTCAAAATTCCCACGTCCCGGAAAACAACGTGACAGGGCATCTGCCTTCACATTCTTAACCCCAGGGCGGAACGTGACAACAAAATTAAACCTTGAAAAGAACAAAGACTGGCCTGTCTCGGGTTCAGACGCTTGGCTGACTCCAAGTAGGCCAGATTTTTATGGTCAGTAAACACGGTAATAGGGTGTCTGGCTCCCTCTAGCCAATGGCGCCATTCCTCAAAAGCCAACTTGATGGCCAACAATTCCCTATCTCCCACATCGTAATTTCTCTCTGCGGAGGAAAGTTTCTTCGAGAAAAAGGCACACGGTCGCCATTTGGCAGGAGAGGAACCCTGAGACAAGACCGCACCCACACCCACCTCAGAAGCATCAACCTCAACTATGAAGGGTAGAGAAATATCAGGTTGTACCAAGATGGGAGCGGAAGAAAAACTCTCCTTGATATTAGAAAAGGCCTTACGCGCCTCTACCGACCAGGAAGAAAAATCTACCCCCTTTCTGGTCATATCAGTGAGTGGTTTAACAATAGAGGAATAATTCAAAATAAACTTCCTGTAATAATTGGCAAAGCCTAAAAAACGCATCAGCGCCTTCTGATTCTCAGGAAGCTCCCCCATTCAAGCACAGCGCGGACCTTCTCGGGGTCCATGCGAAAACCAGAAGCGGAGAGAAGAAACCCCAGAAATTGAATTTCTGGAACCGCAAACACACATTTTTCCAGTTTCGCGTATAATTTATTCTCCCGCAGGATGAGCAAGACCTGACGTAAGTGTTCCTTATGAGTTTTGAAATCAGGAGAAAAAATCAAAATGTCATCCAAATACACTAATACAAATTTTCCCATTAAATGATAAAAAATGCTGTTCACGAAATGCTGAAAAACGGCTGGGGCATTCATCAAACCAAAAGGCATAACCAAACTCTCAAAATGGCCCTCTGGGGTATTGAAGGCCGTCTTCCATTCGTCTCCTTCTCTGACCCTGACCAGGTTGTATGCCACTCTTAGATCTAACTTGGAAAATACTTTAGCCCCAACAATCTGGTTAAACAGGTTCGGGATCAGAGGAAGCGGATAAGGGTCATGAATAGTGATACTGTTCAGCTCCCTGAAATCCAGACAAGGTCTTAAAGAACCATCTTTTTTCTTAACAAAGAAAAAACCAGCGGCAACAGGTGACTTCGAGGGTTGTATGTGTCCTTTTCTCAGACTCTCAGAGATATAAGCACGCATAGCGACCCTTTCAGGTTAGGAGAGGTTGTATAAACGAGATTTAGGCAGCTTGGCGCCTGGGATGAGATTAATAGGGCAATCGTATTCCCTGTGCGGGGGCAAATCCTGAACTCCACTCTCAGAGAAGACATCCGAAAATTCTGAGGGAAAAGGTGGTACAGTCTTAGTAGAAACCTCAGAAACAGATGTCGTGAGGCAATTCTCTCTGCAAAAGTCACTCCAACCATTTATTTTCCTCGCTTGCCAATCAATGGTGGGGTTATGTTTAGTGAGCCAGGGTAGCCCCAACACAAGAGGAGTAGGTAATCCGCTAAGGACGAAACATGACACATCCTCAACATGAGCATCACTCACAATTAAACGAATATTGTGAACTATGACCTTTAATGATTTCTGAGAAAGTGGAGCGGAATCAATAGCAAAAACAGGAATATCCTTTTCCCAAAGTGCACACCAGGAAACCATGAGTTATCGCAAAATGATTATCAATGAGATTGACAGCTGCTCCACTATCTACAAAAATCTCACAAAAAATGTTCTTGCTCTCTAGCGCCACCCTGGCAGGCAGGACAAAACGGGAACTACAAGCAAACGGAAAACCTTCAATTTCCGCCTCAACCCTGCCAATAGTAACAGATGGAACATTTTTAAAAGATTTTTTCCTTTTTGTTTCTTTATTACTCCCAGAAAACTGCCTGAATCTCCTAGAGGGACAAACATTTGCCAAATGATTTATACCTCCACAACAAAAACAAACCTTCCCATGCGGGCTGAATCTTCTATTGTCAGAGGCAATCAACCCCAGCTGCATGGGCTCCTGCTCAGAAGGAGCTGACAGCGACTGAGACCCCTGCGCACAGAATGAGACCGCTGCACTGTCCTGGGACTGAGTATGACAAGAAGGAGAGATCTCTCCTCTCTCTCTAAGACGCCTGTCAATACGAACGGCCTGAGACATAGCAGAATCCAAGGAAATAGGCCTCTCATGAAAGGCAAATGCATCTTTCAATCCCTCTGAAAGACCATGGCAAAATTGACTTCGGAGTGCAGCATCATTCCAACCAGTATCAGCTGCCCATCTCCGAAATTCTGAGCAGTATATTTCTGCGGATTGTTTACCCTGGCATAACAGACGTAGTCTAGACTCAGCCAAAGCAACACGATCCGGATCATCATATATCTGACCCAGGGCTAAAAAGAATTCATCCACTGAACGGAGGGGCCGCGCCCCCACCGGCAGCGAAAAAGCCCACGACTGAGCGTTACCCCTGAGCAGCGATATAATGATCCCCACCCTCCGTTCCTCATCACCAGAGGAATGGGGAAGAAGGCGAAAATGGAGTTTGAAAGCCTCTCTGAAACGCACAAAATTCTCACTACCCCCGGAGAACGTATCCGGGAGCGAGATCTTAGGCTCAGAACAAACTCCATGAACGCAAGCTGAACCGGTCACTAGAAACTGAGAAAGAGTCTTACGGAGATCAGCTACCTCCAAGGAAAGACCCTGGAAGCGTTCAGTCAAAAGTGAAATCGGATCCATGCTTGAGACGGTTTTGGCGGTTTATAATGTCACGGAAGGTGTACAGGAAACAAGACAATGCAAAATGAAT
Source organism: Bufo gargarizans (assembly GCF_014858855.1). Classification (NCBI taxonomy): domain Eukaryota; kingdom Metazoa; phylum Chordata; class Amphibia; order Anura; family Bufonidae; genus Bufo; species Bufo gargarizans. The sequence continues at coordinate 622,058,318 of NC_058081.1, forward strand.
ATATGACTCACTGGATCCAAAACTAAGGAACAAAAAGGGAGACCCCTGCATCAGACCTGGCTCTCTCCCTTACTCCTCAGCCTATGCGATAATCCCAATGGTGGACGATTGCATATCCTCGTACCTCGACTATATAACACCTGAACACCCTACAATAGTGAAGGGACACGACCACCAGCTCCCTACACTAGACACGGAGGGAGTCAGGGTCACCTGAGATCCAGCAAACAGAAAATCACAAATTAATGTACAACACTTAACTTGTAGAAGAACTGGGAAATAGGATCAGCATGCACACACACTCCAGGAAGATGTATAAACCGCACACTAATGCATTATGGGGAGGAATTTAAAGGGATGCAATCAGTCCAACTACATGACAGCTGAGAAAGGCTAACGAGATGAGGAACTGAAAACCAAAAACAAAGAAAACTCAAGGAGGAGGTTCTGAAAGGCTTCTGTCAGAGATTCTCAGCTGTCTGGTTGTGACAGGAAGAATTTCTGATCACTGTAAGTAATTTGACATTAAAGCAGTGTATTTGGTTACATTTCACATGCATGTTATAACAATCACTGTATATGCAGATCGAGTGTTTAAAAAAAGTGGCATTGCAATTGTAATTTTTTAGCAGTACACACAACTTCACAACTTCATATCTCATGAGATATTAGTGATTGGTGCACTAAGTATTATTGTGAGAACTTGCGACTCCAGTACAGGCCCCATAAATTAGCCAATAGGCATTCACCTGACAGCACACAACTTTGTAGGATTCTGTGGCTGGAGGTACATTAGGCGGTCACAGGATAAATATGTAACTGTCGGCCAATACAGGCCCCAAAAATTAGCCAATAGGCATTCACCTGAAAACAAAGAACTTTGGATTCTGTGGCTGGAGGTACATTAGACGGTCACAGGATAAAAATGTGACTGTCGGCCAGTACAGGCCCCAAAAATTAGGCATTCAACGGATATGAAAGGCCTTTTATGCTGCTGTATTTACCTAAGACAGGGACCATGTGTTGAATTCCTTCGAGATCCATGCCTCATTCATTTTTAGAAATATGAGGTAGTCCACACAGTCGTGAGCTAGGCGAGTGCGCTTATCGGTCACGATCCCCCCCCATGCTGCGCTGAACGTCCTTTCAGACAGGACACTGGACGAGGGGCAAGCCAACAGTTCCATGGCAAATTGTGCCAGCTCTGGCAACAGGTCAAGCCTGCACACCCAGTAGTCCAGAGGTTCATCGCTTCTCAGAGCGTCATCATCGGCCGTTAACCCAATATAGTCGGACACCGGTCAGTCTAGGCGTTCCCTGAAGCTGGATCCGGAGGATGGATGTCGATGGGTTGACTGCAAGAATGATCTCATATCTGAAGTGACCAACACATCTTCAAACCTCTTCTTCCAGGTGCTGTTGGATTGGTTACTGCAATTGTTTCTCTGTGAGTGGAAATTCCTCTGCCAGCGCCCACAAAAGCAGAATACAGCATTTCTCGATGCAAGGCCTGGAAGTGCTGCATTCTGACAGCCCTCTGTGATGGTGGTAACATTTCCGCCATTTTGTGTTTGTAGTGGGGGTCTAAGTACATTGCCACCCAGTACTGGTCCTTTCCCTTTATGCTTTTTATACGGGGGTCCCTCTTCAAACACTGGAGCATGAAGGCCCCCATTTGCACTAAACTGGAAGTGTTGGAGTGGCCTGGCTCCTGCTCATCATCCAGGATAATGTTGTCTTAGTTCTCCTCCCCCCATCCACGGACAACACCAGGGATCCCAGAAATGTTTAAAGCATGCTCTTCTTGCTCCTTTTCCGCCCCGGCGATATCCTCCTCTGACTCCTTTTCAGACTCCTGTTGTTAACTTGTCTCAGATGGATTAGCTACCCCTGGGAATTCATCCAGCATTGCGACTTCCTCATCTTCCTGCTCCTGCTCCTCGACGGCTTGATCAATGACACGCCAGATAAGCACGAGGTCGGCACGGTGGAAGGTGGAGTGGAGGACAATTGGGAGGAGAGAGGAGAAGGTAAAGGAGAAGAGGCAGGACGTGGCGCACCAGGAGTGTGGCTTTGTGGGTTCTGACAGCGTTGCTCCCACTGGGCTCGGTCATGGGAGGCCAGGTGCCTTCTTAAGGCAGTCGTCCCTAGGTGAGTGTTTGGCTTACCGCGACTTATGCGTTGACAGCAAAGACTGCAGATGGCAACACTATTGTCAGCAGCGGACACGTTAAAAAAAGCCCACACTGCAGAGCCATGTACCGGCGTCCTGGGAGCACCAGATGTGACCAAGCATGGTAGATGGCAGTCTGCTTTTTGCCTCCTGTGCAATGTAAGTTCTGCCTGCTTCTCCTCCCTATCTGCTGCTCCGTCTCTCCCTCTGAACTCCCCACCTCTTCCTCTCTTGTTGGCACCCTCATGACGTCCATCGACACGTCATCATTGACGTCTCCTTCCCCACCACTAATATTAGAGATCCCGGAGTAGGCAGCAACAGCAGGGACCACCCTCCTTGGGCTGATCTGGGTACTGTTGTCAGACTGCTGAGTGGCGGCCGTTGCTACCTCCTCTTTCTGATCCGATGCCAAGAATGGCTGCGCAACGGAAATGTCTTGTAATGGATCGGAAAATAATTCCTGTGACTCAAGCGGAGGGGATATGGTGGTGGTGGTGTTGGTGTTGGTGGTGGTATATTTGGGGGTGGACACAGCAGAGAGTGAAGAGGGTGCAGACAGAGAGGATGAAGAGGGTGCAGAAGCGAAAGACTGAGTGAGCCACTCAACCAAGTCTGGTGCGTCCTTTGACGCAATCGCACGCACCTTCTGCAACTTTCCACTTAGGCTCTGGCCTGGTGCTCCTGCCCGACCCCTACTACCCCTGCGGAAGGGCCTGCCTCTTCCTCTGCCTGTCATTTTTTAAATGACCCTGTGACAAAAGTCTCTATAGAAGCGCAGTATTTGTGGAAGAAGGTAGAAGCGGGGTGTTATATATCAGCAGTTTTTGGGGACGACTGGTATATCACACCAGTTATAATTATTTTTTTCCAGTACCGTTTGTCACTGTGTGTAGCAGAGGCAACACAGCAAAACAAATGCTGCAGTACCCAATTACACTATATAGAAAGTATATTGGTATATAACACCCTGCTTCAATCAGTCGTTTTGGGGGGCCACTGGTATATCACACCAATTATAATACATTTTTGTAATTGCGTTTGTCACTCTGTGTAGCTGCAGTATCGCTGCAGAACCGTTCACCAGTCACCACAACTGCTGCACAATACAAATCCACTATAATATGCTTTCTATGTTAGAAAGTATACTATAAGTGTATTACACCCCTCTGTACTGCACACCTATCAATAGTACACCTATACCAGTCCTTAAAAGGACATTTGTGGACCTATTAGCTAGCGATTTGTGTCCCTAACAGTCTGTCCCTGCTCCACAATGCAACCTCTCCCTGCACTGACAAAAGACAGCATGTAAAATGGCGGCCAGATCAGGTCTATTTATAAGGTAGGGGGTATGTCTATGTGCTGTCCTGTACCACCTGATGGATGTGTCATGGGTCAAAGTTCTTCATAATGTAAAAGAATATGGCGGGCGCGAAAAATCGCCATATGTTTGGGAAATCACGAACACGCAAAGTTTACCGCGAACCAACCGCCGGGCGAACCGCAAGGCTGTCACTAGCGGTGACACTGCGACATACATTGGCTAAACTGATAGCTAAGGAGCTAATAGAAATGTTCTCCTGTGTGGGGCTACCTAAAGAGGTTCTGACTGACCAGGGGACCCCATTTATGCCCAAGGTGATGAGGGAACTCTGTAAGTTGCTGCACATAAAACAGCTACGGATGTCCGTTTACCATCCGCAAACAGACGGTCTGGTAGAAAGGTTTAAGCAAACATTAAAAAATATGTTGAAAAGGGTAGTGGCTAAAGATGGGAAGGACTGGGACCTTCCTCTGCCCTATCTCATGTTCGCAGTGCGAGAGATACCCCAGACCTCTACTGGGTTCTTGCCCTTCGAACTGCTATATGGCAGACACCCTCACGGTCTCTTGGATGTAGCCAAAGAGGCATGGGAACAACAGCCCATTCCGTATGAAAGTGTTATTGAGTACGTTACCCAGATGCAAGAACGGATAGAGAGAGTGTTGCCTCTTGTTAGGGAGCATATGGAGGCAGCTCAACGATCCCAGAGTCGGGTCTATAATCGGCAGGCTCGGTTTCAGATCTTTAATAAGGGTGATCAGGTTTTGGTTCTGGTACCAACCATGGACAGTAAGTTCTTGGCTAGGTGGCAGGGGCCCTACAAGGTACTCAAGAAAGTTGGAGAGGTGAACTTCAAGGTACACCAGCCAGGGCGGCAAAAGCCAGAACAGATCTACCATGTTAATTTACTTAAGCCATGGAAGGATAGGGAGACCTCTATGGAAGACAGTCCGCTTTCGGGTTTTCTAGGGGAAGAGGTTCCAGTCCCTTTGTCTGATGCAAGTGTAGCGGTTATAGCCGTAAAAGTTGCTGACAGCCTCTCCTCTAAACAGGCTCCGGAGGCCAGGGAGTTCGTTAGTCAGAACATGGATGTGTTCTCGGACCTCTCTGGACGCACTTCCACAATCCAGCATGACCTTGTCCTGGAACCTCAATCCAAAGTCTGGTTAAAACCATACCGGGTACCCGAGGCTCGGCGACAAACCACCTCAGAGGAAGTGCAGTTAATGCTGCAACTAGATGTCATTGAGGAGTCTAAAAATGAGTGGGCTAGTCCTATAGTCTTAACACCCAAGCGAGATGGGACGTTACGGTTCTGTAACGATTTTCATAAACTGAACGAGATTTCCAAATTCGATGCGTATCCCATGCCCTGGGTGGATGAGCTTATCGAGAGGTTAGGACAAGCCCGGTATTTTTCTGCTTTGCACCTCACAAAAGGGTTCTGGCAGGTGCACTTAACGGAGGCTGCCAAAGAGAAAACTGCCTTCATCACACCTGAAGGGCTGTATCAGTACAAGGTGCTACCCTTTGGTCTGCATGTTGCCCCCGCCACTTTTCAACAGCTTATGGACATTGTGCTGCGTCCACATCGTCGGTAAGCTTCAGCTTACCTGGACAATATTGTCACCCACAGTACCGACTGGGAAAGTCACCTACCCAAAGTGCAGGCTGTAGTGGACTCCCTTAAGAAGGCAGGACTAACCGCTAACCCAAAAAATGTGCGAAAGGGTTTGCCGAGACTAAGTCCCTGGGGTATGTTATTGGGCGCAGAGTCAGCAAACCCCAAGTGAACAAAATAAAGGCAGTACGAAATTGGCCCCGGCCTGTCACCACTAGGCAAATAAAGTAATTTCTGGGAATGGTGGGCTATTACATGAGGTTTGTCCCCCACTTTGCTATGGTGGCCGCACCGTTGACAGAGCTCTTGAAGGGACACAAGTCAGTGATGGTTCGCTGGGATGATCGGGCAGAAGAGGCTTTCTCCGCTTTGAAGTCGGCCCTGTGCGGGTCCCCAGTGTTGGTGACGCCCGACTTCAAAAGGGAGTTTATAGTACAGACCGATGCCTCCAAAGTATGCCTCGGTGCTGTACTGTCTCAGGAAGTCAATGGGGAGGAGCATCCCGTTGTCTTCCTCAGCCGTAAGCTCACCCCAGCCGAGACCTGGTATAGTATAGTGGAGAGAGAGTGCCTGGCTATCAAGTGGGCAACCGAGTCTTTCCGCTATTATTTGTTGGGAAGAACATTCCATCTGGTAACTGACTACTCTCCTCTCAAGTGGATGAGCCAGGCCAAAGAGAAAAATGCCTGAACTTTAAGTTCTCCATAGAACGCAAGGCAGGTCGGTTGCAGGGAAACATGGATGCCCTCTCCCGAGTATACTGTATGGCATGTGTTCAACCCCTCAGGGTTGAACAAAGGGGGGGGGTATGTAAGTAGGTATAAGGAAACATTGTGGATGATAGGTACATCTCACTGAGGTGCCTTGCCTCAGTGGAGTAAGAGCAGTTGCTGTTTGACACCTTGGTACTTAGCATGGCTGTAATTGCTGATCTGGGACGGCTCTTACTGGGAGTAGTCAAAGTGCTGGATGGGTGACTACTCCCCACGTTCCAGGCCGGGTTTTTCCAGGCATAAAAACCAGACAGCATTGCCAGGTGGAGAGGATTACCTCCGTCTGACAGTGGAGCTCAGGAGGTCTGTGTGTTAGGATCTGAGGCCTGTGCTGGGCTGGAGAGCGGAGACCCGTGTGTCAGGGGAACAGGCCGCCTAAAGCCTGCATTTGAACTTTCTGAGGCAGAACTGTCACTAAGGTGACTTTTGTTTAATTAACTTGGCATTGGGTGTGAAGTAACACCAACACTGCAAAAGTGACGTTTTGTTTTTGGCATCATGTGTGAATAAACACTAAAGTTTGAATTACGAACTTGTATTTTGCTTCTGTACTGCGCCCGCTTATCCTAACTACCAGAGCGAATCCCCACAATACAGAAGAAAATAATATATTGCGATATATCGTTAAATTGAACATGCTTCAAATTATATTGTGATATAGATTTTAGGCCATATCGCCTCGCCCTAATCCTTGTCACACACCTGATGCTGGTCCATAGTTTACACTTCTGGAAGTGGTAAGATATACCCATTTATCACTTTAGTATTCTAGCAATTGGGGAGTGTTGACTATAGTTTAGTTATTGTTCACTGCAATTTTTGTATTCTTATTGGTAGTATTTTATCTATATCTAGTAAGTTATAATAATGTACCCTGTCCACAGTGTGATTTAGTGCCACTAATACACGCCAAAAAGGATGTAATTTTTCTCACTAATACAAGCCAAAAAATGCTTTAGAACATATAACTGCACCGCACAAGGGCAAATAAAATGTAGAAATATTTCCTTGTAATAAACCCTGTTAATGGCTGTATCACACAGCACTTGCACCCCAATAACAAGAACGGTTTGCTGGAATTACAGAGCTGTATAATGGCAATTTGGATCCCCAGTCAGTGCAGCAAGGTGTAATAGGATTGTTCCTATTACCCAGGCTGTAACCTCCCCTACTGAACCCTGTTCTACATAAATGCTGTGGAATGATTCCTCCCTATCCTTTCCCTACACCTTGAATAATCTTTCCCTGAACTTGTAAATAGTTTTTTTTTAGCACAATGAAGTTTTTTCTAGCACTGTCCCTAGTGCCTGTTGACGTCTCTCCATGCACTAAGTACACTGGAAAATGGCAGAATCCAAGATGGCTGAGGCTATTTATAGGGCTGTGACATCACAGGGCTAGCTGACTGCTGATTGGCTGCATGCATGGCATTATGGGCGATCCCGCATTCCCAGAGTTCCTTGTTCCCTGTCCTCAAACGTGCAGCAGCCATTTTAGGAAAAAATCTGATTTGTTACCACAAAGCATGAGGAAATTTGGATTCGGTGCAAATCTAATTTCTCCTGAAATTCGGATCGAATTCCACTTCATCAACTTCGATTCGCTCATCTCTAATTAACAACTAAATCAAACAATGAATGTATTACATTCTCCACAGATTTTTCCCTTGAGTATATTTAGATTATTTCCCTGGTCACCAAAGACCTATATTATACGATGATCCTCAAGTGAAAGAAATATTATCTAAGGAGTGCAGGTTCGTGGCGAGATGGGGTGTAACCCTAGGCAACCTGCTTGCACCCTCTATGTATTCCTCTCAGACCATCAAACCTAATAACTGGCTTTCCTGTACGTTTTTTTTTAATGCGGCTTGAATAGATGCCGCTCACGTAATTATGCAAATATGATGTACCCGCTAAACCTGCAACAATTCTAAACATATGTTGGCCTCATTCGTAAATTGGAATAGCCCTTACATTGTTTATATTATTGAGTGCAACAAATGTAATCTTCAGTATATAGGTTGCACTACACATGGCTTGAAACCTAGAATAGGTGAACATTTGAACAGCAAAGCCAGTCCTGAACACAAAGGCCTGTCCGATGCTGCAATGCACTTTGTGAATATGCACCAAGGAGAGAGAAAATATATTTCACCTTTTAAACCATCACTGATCTAACATCAATGGTCCTGTGGTCTAACAGCAGTCTCTATTTACATCCCTTTACGTTTTCATCCCACATGAAGCCTCTATACTGTTTTTAAGCTGGAGGCCTCCATTTAGTTATAGAGAAAATCGCCCTTGAACACTAACTCCAGGCATACCTTAGCTAATGGATGTACATGGTGGAACTTGGTGTAGTCTCAAACAACTCTTATCATACATACTCATGTTGCTAGGGCACCCAAGCAGACATTTAAGCAAGGGCTACACGGCGATACTGGTCGTGGCCAGGATCTCTGAGTATCGGTGATCCCATAGGAATGAATGGGATCACTGCGGCAGTTGCAAGAAATACAGCCATGTTGGATTTCTTATGACTGCCATGGCAATCCCATTCATTTTTATGGGATCATCGCTACTCAGAGATCCTGGCCACGACAGGTGTCGCCGTGTAGCTAGGGTGGCCAGACGTCCAGTTTTAGGCCGGACAGTCTGGTTTTTAGACTCCTGGTTCTCCGTCCAGCACAAGGCCAGGGCGGACGGACAGAATTCCTTGATTTTTGTGGTTATCGGCGACTCTAGGCAAGTACGAGGCACTTTAAGTAGCACTCACATCACAGCGCAGAGTGCATTGACGTCACGTCCCACAGTGCCTGCATCGCGCCAGTTAATTCTGATTTGTGCAGGCGCGGCCGTGCGGGAAGTGGAAGGAACAGACTCTGAGGAGCGCAGCTGCGCAAAGGTACTCACTGGTCTGTGCTGTGGGCGGCCGGGCATTACTGAAAGGGGGGAAGGGCAGGTGCTGCTGATTTTGAAAGGGGTTAGTTGTAACTAATGTTTGGTAACAGCTGAAAGGGGGTAATAAATAAGTGTGAAGAGAAGACTGAAAGAGGTTAATAAATACTGTGAATAGGGGACTGCTGAAAGGGGTTAATAACTACTGTGAAGGGCCTTTACATTAACCTCTATCAGCAGTCCCTCATTCACAGTATTTAATAACCCCTTTCAGCAGTCCCCGCTTCACTGAAGGGGGGACTGCTGAGTGCTGAAAGGGGTTAATAAATACTGTGAATGGGGGACTGCTGAAAGGGGTTAATAACTGCTGTGAAGGGAAACTGGCTGCTGAAAGGGGGCAATAAGTTATATCTACTGTGAATGGGCCTGCCATGCCAGCCATTCAAGGAGGGAACTCATGAAAGGGGGGAATAACTACTATGAATGGGGGACTGCTGAAAGGGGTTAATAACTACTGTGAAGAGGGGACTGCTGAAAAGGGTTAATAAATACTGTGAATGGGGGTTAGGTTTGGAGAGTATAAAATTTCTTACTGATTTCTTGTTTTATTTAGCTGATACTGTAATATAGATTAATGTTTACATTCTGTTCTATGATGTCTTCAGCGTGGAGAAATGAGAGAAACTGTCTGGAGGTGGACAGCGTAAAGGCAGAGCTTCAGATCTGTGTGAACCTTGTAGAAGAATGTACAGAAATGTGTAAGAAATTCCTGGCCAATGGCAAACTCTTGGAGGCAGCAAGGAAAGGAGTGAAATCTCGAAAGTAGAAGCTTGGTTTGGTGAGTACAACATTTCTTACAGATTTCTTGTTTTATTTAGCTGATATTGTAATATAGATTAATGTTTACATTCTGTTCATAATAGTATCTGTATAATGTAGTATCTTGCATGGTGTAGTATTGAACTACTGTGCGCCACTGTCCCAGGTACAATGTCCTCCTTTTCGGGGTGTGGTGTCCTCCTTTTTGGGGTTCTGCAAGTGGCCACCCTACGTGTAGCACTTTCCTTAGAGTTAGGCCTCTTGTCCACGAACATAAGGGCTCCGTGCCCGTGCTGCGGACCGCAAATTGAATGGTGTCCGCGATCCGTCCATTCCGTAAAAAGATAGAACAAGTTCTATTTTTTTACGCAACTGAAGCATGGAACGGAACACCACAGAAGCACATGCGGAATGCACACAGACGGTGCCTTATGTATTGCGGAACCTTAACCTCGAGGCCTTAACCTCATTGAGCATGCACCCTCAGACAATGAAGGTGTATTTTGGGGATTGTAATGACTGTAACAATTCCCACCATATACACTACCTCTCCTGGGTGTGTTGTTGCATTAGTGTGTGGTGGAAATTTCAATTTTATTTTTTTTTTCTTATAAAAAAAAGGGGAGATGTGACCAAGGCACAGAGTTCCACCTCTATCAGCAAGCCAGTCTATCAGCAAGCCAGCAAGGTCAGGACTCTATAGAACTAAGCAGCAGCTGCTCTCAGCAAGGGGTCTGGCGGAAATATTTTAAAGGCAAAGAAATAAATATATTTTGTAAAATGATAAAAAATAAAAAAATAACAAGACACAGTCCAACTGTCAGGCAGACGGTAATGTAGGCCATTTATTTCCTGATCTGGCATCCTCATGCAGACTCCATTACAAGCCTTTTTAAGACTATGGGGGAGATTTATCAGTACTGATACAAAGGAAAACTGACTCAGATTCCCATAGCAACCAATCAGATTAATACATTCATTTTCCAAAGGTAGTAAAAAAATATATGCTTAATCTTATTGGGTGTTGTGGACAACCAAGCCAGTTTTCCTTTGCACCAGTTTTGATAAATCACCCCCTATGTATATTTATTTTTGGGAGAAATGTTCAATTGTTGAAGTAATATCACTGGAAATGTAAATCTAAATGCCCACTGAATTGCGCAAATCATCAGAAAGAAGCTATCACTTGCCTGCCTTTTCAACCACATGAAACTTTCAGAATTTTTTTTTTTGCAGGTGAATGGGAATGGAAAAGAATAAAACATTAAATGATTTTATTCTACTTGGATTCCCGGAAGGACGAGCCATTTGTACAATTTTAATGGCCATCGTTTACATAATGATCATCATTGGAAATTTTGCTGTGTTTACCATCATCAAGGTAGACATTCATCTTCAGACGCCCATGTACTTCTTCTTAAGTTTTTTATCCCTAACAGATGTCTGTTACTCTACAGTCACCCTCCCAACTATGTTGGCGAATGCTATCACTGGGAATATCAGGATATCATTTCATAGATGCTTCACACAGCTCTTTTTCTTTGTCTCCTTTGGAGGATCGGAATGTCTTCTACTGGCTGCCATGGCTTATGACCGATACGTGGCCATATGTAACCCCCTTCCATTACCGCATCATTATGAATGAGAGGTTCTGCTCAGGCTTTGTTGCTGGGTGCTTGATCTCTGGGTTGTTGAATGCCATATTCCACACCTGGATGACCTTGAATCTTACCTTCTGTGAAAATCATCATATCAGACATTTCTTTTGTGATGTCCTTCCAATGTTAGAAGCAGCATGCAGTAACATCCAGAGCAGACAGGTGTTATTACATGTAGTCACCATATTTCTAGGAATGTCCCCTTTTCTACTTGTGATGAATTCCTACATACATATAGTTTTCACTATCCTGAAAATCCACTCCTCAGAAGGAAGGCAGAAGGTCTTCTCAACATGTTCCTCACACCTTACAGTTGTTACAATCTTCTATATCACAGGCATGTTCAATTACAATGGCCCTAGTTCTGGAGATTCCTTCATCATTGTCCAGGTTTCATCTGTCCTCTATGGTATTCTGTCCCCATTGTTAAATCCTATTATCTACTGTTTGAGAAATCAAGATGTGAGGGAAGCGTTCAAGAAAGCAATGGCTAGAACACAAATTGTTATCAAGACAACGAGACTACACAACTTGAACGTAAACTTGAACCTGCTATGTCCTATTAGTTAAAGGAACACTCCAGGCAGAACTGCTACATGGAGTTATGCATAGTGCATCACTTCCCGTGTTTTATGGGTTAGCTCATGTGACCTTGCTGACCAATCCTAGCCCTCCTGCACATATATATGTGGCTCAGCCCCCTTCCCAGGTGCCTGAATGTCAAGGTCCTTGTGTCCTGCAAAGGTTGCTGATATCACTGCATGTGTTCCTGTTTACCTGACCGTGCTTGTGTTCCTGGACTCCGCTAACTGCTTGATCCCTGCCTGCTTGCCTTGACTCTCCTTTTTGCTGACCCGGATTGCCTGACCGGTACCTGTGCTGCCTGAACTATTGCTGGTTTGACTTCCAGTGATGAGCGGGAGGTGCCATATTCGATTTCGCAATATTTCGCGAATATTCAATTGAATATTCGTCTTATATTCGTCGAAATCGAATATTCGTCATTTTTCTATTTATCGCGAATAATATACGATTTAATTATTCGCATATTGCGATTTTTCTTTTGACAGTATAAGGCAACGTTCCTATGACTATGGCTAGGCTAATATGTGTATTTTACGAATATTCATAATATTGCTCTAACTTCGTCTTTTAGAATATTACGAATATTCTAAAAGACGAAGTTGGAGCAATATTACGAATATTCGTAAAATGCACATATAGATTGTAATTTAGCTAATATAGTGCTATAATCTTTTTTTTTTTGTCTAATTTTTTTTTGCCTCTTCTGAACTTCAGTTTTGGAAAATATATACACTATTAAAAAAAATTGCAATCTATATGTGTATTTTACGAATTTTCGTAATATTGCTCTAACTTCGTCTTTCAGAATATTACAAATATTCTAAAAGACGAAGTTAGAGCAATATTACGAATATTCGTAAAATACACATATAGACTGTAATTTAGCTAATATAGTGCTATAATCTTTCTTTTTTTTTTCAAATTTTTTTTGCCTCTTCTGAACTTCAGTTTTGGAAAATATATACACTATTAAAACAATTACTATAGCACTATATTAGCTAAATTGCAGTCTATATGTGTATTTTACGAATTTTCGTAATATTGCTCTAACTTCATCTTTTAGAATATTATGAATATTCTAAAAGACGAAGTTAGAGCAATATTACGAATATTCGCAAAAAACACATGTAGACTGTAATTTATCTGTACTGTTATTCCACGTTGGCATACTGCTCCCCGACAAGCGTCCCCGTAACCATGGGAATGCCTGTGCGTTAGAATATACCATCGGATCTGAGCTTTCACGATCTCAGGGAAAACTCAGATCCGATGGTATTGTCTAACCCACAGGCGTTCCCATGGTGACGGGGACGCTTGTCGGGGAGGAGTATGCGAACAACTGTACAGATAGGAAAAAAATAATGCCAAAATTCTAAATAACGAATATATTCACTATATTGCTATGTATTCGTTTTTTAGAATATTGGTCATTTTATTTTCCATATGAAAACATGATTCCCCCCTGCTTAAGTTGCTTGTGGGCCAATGGCTTCTTGACCCACAAGCAAGAAGCAGAGAGAAATCATATTTTCAGATGAAAAAAAAAAAAGAATATTCGATTTCGCAAATATATAGAACTATATTCGAAATATTCGCGAAATCTCGAAGTTACGATATTCGAGAAAAAAATTTGCAATTCGAATATTCAAGCTCAACACTATTGACTTCACGTCTGCCTCATTCTTCGGTCCTGCGCTGTTGCTCCTGGTTACGACTCGGCCTGCTGACTACATCTGTACCTCTGGTACCTCCTGGTCTGTCTGGACCAGTTGCCTTGTGTGCCAATCCTCCTCAAGAGGTAGCGACCTGGTGTTACCCTCGCGAATGTATATCCCCACTATCAGGGGTACTGTAAAGAACGAGAGGTTGACTTAGACAACGCCCTTAGAGGAGGTAGGACACTTGGCACAGTGGGTTCACAACCGCTGGTTCGTGAAACTGGCAATGTGGCAGAAGATGACACCCAGAAGTTTGCTAACTGACAATGTCTCTCTCCTGATTCCATCTCTACAGCTGTACTCGGGCACCTGTGGCTGTAGGTGTCCACTGTATGATGCAGGCTTCTAGATGTGCCTGTCCTGAACTGCAGTGGTGGTGCAGTTGACATGTTTCCCCTCAACTTGCAGTAGAGTCTGTGGAGTTTGATTGCTTGATCACTCTGTTAACACAATTGTGCTGTATTTTACAGATGTCCTGTAGCCTGGAAACCTGCAGGCTCTTTGGGGTAGTGGTCCTCCTAGAGCTGCCTCTGGGGTCCTCATGGCCTCACTCCTCATTCTCTACTTTAACTCCCTAATTAGTTCTGCCCCTCCTTTGGCAGGAAGTCAGACCAGCCCCCTCCTACCAAGACGGGAGGAATGGGATAGTAAGTCCCAATCCTGTTGCCAAACACTGCCAACCATAAGCCATCTGCTGGTGAACAAAGTGAATGGCATGACATTACATTGAATTACACTACAAGCCATTTACAATAGTATTACCCCTAGGTCTGGTCTCTGTACTTCCAAGTCCTCTACACTCAGACATGTGACTGCTGCGACCAGTGGTTGGGAAGAAAGTCACAGGGTAACACTGCCTGAATCTCCTAGGCCCTAATGCGAAATCTGTAATAGACCCCCATCTACAATAAGCTATTTAATAAAACAGATGTGTTCTTATATACCAGAGAGGACAGAATACCCTGGCAAAAGTGTGAGATGGAGAAACAGGTCTCATTGTGTGAACACTGTGATTGTGTAAATGAAGTTAAATTGTCTGAACTGACATTCTGCTGTTTGGCCACAAGATGCTGCTGTTTCATAAGCACAGCAACAGACTGCATTTCATGTGATAGTGAACACTGTAAGGGGTGGAGCTAAACAACAAGCCTGGAAAGGAAGTGGATGATCAGCCATCTTAGGTGAAGCTGAGAGAGACTGAGGACCTGTGAGGAGACGTTCCGTAGACACTCAATTGCGGGAGCATCCTTCAGTGACCAGAGCTACAGCCAAGTGAAGCTGATTGTGTTCAAGACACTAATCCTGTCCAGAGGATTGCTGCCAGGAACACTGATGAGAGCTGAGGAGCAAAGCAACATACACTGCGGCCCTGCATGTTTGTTGGGGAAGCCTTTGTTTGATTCTCAGTCACCAGCTGATGCAATGCATTTTTCACTGATGGTTGCTAAGAGATGTTGTTTGTAAATGTAATGGTGGGATATAGTGTGTTGTTTATCATTATTGTCAATGTTCATATTTTTACAGATTTTAGGAGTGTTGTCTTTACTTTCTGTGTATTCCCAGTCTTGTCCAGTCTTAATTACATTACAGGAAGGTCTGATAATTGAATCAGCTTAGTGACCATCGGCAGCCTGTTTGTCCCCATGCCTCTTGATGAACCCCTGCTGACATTTCCTGACTGTCCAATTTATGGCCCTCTGCTCTCCAAATGCTGGAAATCACCCCTGTAGTGCCTTGATCACTGTGGCACCATTTCCAGGTGTGGGGGGCCTGGAAACTATCCACCCTGTCTGCCTACCCCGGGGATATAAGGACAGGGCCTTAGAAGACAAGGAAGCCAGCAAGATAGATCCTTTGTGGGATGCTGATGCTAGGGCCAGCACCCCCAAAGAGACTTGGAGGAACCTTGCTTACCCTGGAATATACTGCTGAAGGAGCCCTCTATGGAGAAGAAGCATTTGGAGCCGCACTGCCATATCGATCTGTAAGGTGGAGGAGTGTGACCCTCATCTCCTGGGGTATTTATCCTGTTACTGGACTATAGCCATTTTCCTGGACTATTTTACCCTTTGTGTGGTGGAGTGTTTTATGGACCTTGCGGTTTGCATATAATAAAGGTCCTTGGGCTGTTCACTCATTCCTCGCTCTGTTGATTTTGTGATACAGAAGTAGGACCCCATGACAGTAAACCTTAAGTTTTTTTATCACGCACGTGAAAAATGCATAAAATGCATTGTACATGCGTGGGAAAAACTGAACAACTGAAGGCAATTGCAGACAAAACTGACTGAACTTGCTTGCAAAATGGTGCGAGTTTCACTGAACACATCCTGAACGCATCCGGATCTAATCCATCATGCCTTACAGGACAAATTGCAATAGATGACCCGGACGACGGCTGACATGACTTTCTACAGTGTCTACCTAGCCGCCGTGGAGAGAGAGGAAGAGCACATGCCTGTGGCAGCTAAAGTAGTGAGTAACACCCATGCAACAAGAGGCCGGTCGGGGTCTGAAGACTCAGAGTCCTTAAAAGATGTTGTCCAGGCCCTCTGGACCGAATTTAGAGAACTTGGAAGTGCCTCAGATTAAGGCAGGATCACCCCAGCTTCCGGAAATGACCCCAGCACCCCGCGGCACTCCATCCAGGATAACTCGGGTGCGGGGGCTTGCAGAAAGAGGGCACCTCTGCTGGGATTGTAGATAGTATGACCATATGGCCACAAAGTGCACGCTAAAGATGAAGACCGAGCCGACGTTAAACTTCCGACCTCAGCAGTAACTGGGCGTCCTGTGGCAGTACACCAGATGCTAAGCATGAGGAACACGACCTATATACCGGCAGCCCCTTCATAATGCTCACAGATGCCAATAACAGAGAGATGCGAGGGATAGTCTGGATGTAGGTCTGACTGTTTGGGCAAGACTTCAACAAGAAAGGGGTCTTGCTGGTGGACCATTCATCCCTGTGAGGAATGGATGTGACACTAGGTATGAATGTGCTGAGAGACCTAGAACATCAACTCTATGCCAAAGAAGGGCCAAAGTATTGGCAATGTGCCGCCACACACCAGCCAACCCAGAAGGTTCTACAGCATATGGTGAGGAGCTGTAGTCTGCGAAAGAGCAACATGTCCGGTCGGCCCACTGGACACTTGAAGGTGCCGTGATGGACCCAAGTGAAGATCCCGCCATGACAAGAACAAGTATTGATGCTGCCGGGGGGGGGGGCTGGATGGCAACTAAATGGACTGGAGGTCCTGATTGAGCCCGCTTACCAGGAGAAAACACAGACTCGCCCACTGGTAGCTCTCGCTATTGTAAAGGATTGATGTGTGCCTGTACACTTCCTCCATGTTGAAAACTGCGAGTTGGCCGTTCCTGGGAATATTTTGCTGGCCAAATGATGAACGAGCTTCACACTACAGCGAGATGGGAGATCAGCCTGGACCTATGCTGTAGAGGTCCATCAAAAGAAGACCCCAACAGTGGAGTGGATCGGCCGGGTGATCATGGCCCGGATGGGGGTGGACTGCAAGACCCTGACTCCAGGACAACAGAAGTTGCTGGAAGACACCTTTTGGGAATTTCAGGAGGCGTTCCTGAGACATGATGAGGATTTTGGGTGTGCTTCCGCCATCAAACACGAAATTCCCACTGGCAATGCTGCGCCAATCAGGGAACGTTACCGGCAAATCCTGCACAAAATGTACCAGGAGGTGACAGAGATGATGGCCAGCATGTTGGAAAATTGGGTGATCTAGGAGAGTCCAAGTCCATGGGCTGCTCCAGTGGTCTTGATGTGGAAAAAAGATAGGAGTCTCTGGTTTTGTGTGGATTATCGGAAGCTGAATGCCCAGACCGTCCGGGATGCCTACCCCCTTCCGTGGATTAAGGAGTCATTGTCCGCCCTGAGTCTTGCAAAGTTCTTCTCGACTCTTGATCTGGCCAGCGGGTATTGGCAGGTACCAGTGGCCAAGAAGGACTAAGTGAAGACGGCTTTCATCCTACTTATGGGACGAGTTAAACAGGATGCCGTTCTGCCTGTCCAATGCCCTGAGAACATTACAGCGGTTGATGGAGCACTGTCTGGGGGACCTGAACTTAAAGTCGGTATTGATATACCTGGATGACACAGTAGTGTTTGGGTCCTCCTTTGAGGATCACCTCTAGAAGATGTGGCAGGTCCGGGGACGACTGCAAGACCATGGGCTCAAGATCAAGCCCAAAAAGTGCCAACTGTTCCGACAGCAGTATTTGGGACACTTGCTCACCCCAGAGGGGGTAAAGCCAGCCCCCAGCAAGGTCAGTAGGCCATTTTTTCTGGTCTGGCATGTATCCTCCAACAGACTCCATTACAAGCATTTTTTATACCAATAGTTTTTATTAAAGGAGTTTCAAGGAAATTACAGCATACATAAGCTGTATCGCAGTACCGGCATAGTTACATACAAAGGATAATACCAAAACAAAGAAAAACATACAGTGTTTTAAACAAGTTTACAATATCTAGATTTAGACCAAAGGTCCTACATTTTTAAGGACCCTCCAGGGTAACGACAAAGGTAGGATAACGTTTTCTCATACGTGACCGTGGAATTAATGCAATGTACTCTATCAGAGACTGAAGGAACAACCACGCTCTTCCAGTTGGTAGTGATTGATAGTTTTGTTGCTAAAAATAAATGTGCTATGACACCTCTATATCTGCTAGGAATGGCGTCTAAGTCCAAATATAGCAAGGCCAGGTTAGAGACAAGTTAGAGGCCATCAAGAAGACTTCCTGCCAGAGACTATTAAGCTTAGGGCAAGACCATAAGATAAGCATTAGGATGCCTTTGCCCCTGCAGTTCCTCCAGCATTTGTGTGGGGTTCCTAGACACATATGGCATGGTCTATCAGGAGTGTGGTACCACCGTAATGTGGTTTTCATGATAGATTCGTAATGAGTAGAGCATTTTAGGAGTCTGGCAGATTATTGGACATTCGAGAAGTATTTGCCCAATTCCGCTTCCCAGGAAAGAAAAAGTGAGGATTTAATAAAGGTCTCCTTGTTGCCCACCATGACATAACATTACATGCATTTTTGGACTATAAGGGAGATTTATGAATACTGGTACAAAGGAAAACTGGCTCAGTCTCCCATAGTAACCAATCAGATTGATCCTTTTTCAAAAGGTACTGAAAAGGTGGAATCTGATTGGTTGCTATGGGCAGCTAAGCTAGTTTTCCTTTGTACTAGTTTTGATAAATCTCCCCCATGCATATTTATTTTTGGGTGAAAATTCAGTTATTGAAGTTTTATTACTGGAAATGTAAATCTAAATGTCCACTAAATTATCCAAATCAACAGCAAAAAGCTGTCTTCCTCCTTAACCACATAGAACTTTCAGGAAATTATTCACTTTTTCTTTCTTCAGATTTTTGCAGACAAATTGGATGGAAGTAAAAAAAAAAAAAAACATTGGATGCTTTTATTCTTCTTGGATTCCCTGAAGCAGGGGTGCACCTAGCATTTCTGCTGCCTGTGGCGAAAACTGAAATGGCGCCCTTCCCTCCCCAATGCCAATTTCTTAACCTAACCCCTTCCCTTCAGCCCATGGCCCTTCAGCTTCCCCTCTCTTGGCCCTACCTGGTGCTGCCTGAGGCGATCACCTCCCCTGGCCTCTTTGGTGGTGCACCCCTGCCTGGAAGGACTAGACATTTTGTACAATTTTAATGGCCATCGTTTACATAGTGACCAGCATTGGGAATTTTGCTGTGTTTACCATCATCAAGATAGACATCTTTAGACGTCCATCTATTAGATGTCTGTTACTCTACGGTCACAGTCCCAGCTATGCTGGCCAATGCTATCACTGGGAATGTTAGGATAACCTTCCATAGATGTTTCACACAGCTCTTTTTCTTTGTCTGTTTTGGAGGATCTGAATGTCTTCTTCTGGCTGCCATGGCTTATGACCGATATGTATGTATGCATTTTACTCATGTATATGTATATATATATACATATACATTTGTGCTTTTAATAAGTCCTTTATACCCTTATATATACATGCTTTTATTTTCATTTTATAGTATATTATAATAACCAGTTCAGTTTTTTTGTGTGTGCAGCACTGGCATTCCAATATGCCCCTTGCTTTCTTTGGGCATCATTTGCTAATTATTACGGGCTCCTGCTGACCCGCACTGTGCGTTCCACCAAAGCCTCGATGTCACGGACCGGAAACCCTGGCTCCTGTCTCTGTTGGAGCGCATTAGGTGCGTTCCACTGAGCGGAAGTCGGATACACTTCCGGTCCAAAACTTCCTGACATGGTGCAACGATCAACAGCACCTCAAGGACTCTGGCAAGTGACCTGAATTATTAGTTAGACTAACTAGGTTTTCTGGATGCTACCGCCACTCACTGGACCCCTTGACTCTCGCCCGTGGTGGGACGCATCACTTTGCATTCCACGGAGCGGAAGTCAGGGTCATTTTCGGTCCGATATCCCTGAGTTGCTTAACATAGTTC
The DNA here is from genome assembly GCF_014858855.1 of Bufo gargarizans. Lineage (NCBI taxonomy): Eukaryota > Metazoa > Chordata > Amphibia > Anura > Bufonidae > Bufo > Bufo gargarizans. Next base: position 622,078,411 of record NC_058081.1, read on the forward strand.
TCTTATATAAAGGGCAATCCTTGCTATATGTATTTAGCTATATGCATTTAGTTCGTTTGGCTTATTTTATATATATACAGTCATGTGAAAAAATTAGGACACCCTTTGAAAGCATGTGGTTTTTTGTAACATTTTTAATAAAAGGTTATTTCATCTCCGTTTCAACAATACAGAGAGATTAAAGTAATCCGACTAACCAAAGAAAACTGAAGAAAAGTCTTTTCAAGATCTTCTGTAAATGTCATTCTACAAAAATGCCTATTCTAACTGAGGAAAAAGATAGGACACCCTTGCCCCTAATAGCGAGTGTTACCTCCTTTGGCTGAAATAACTGCAGTGAGACGGTTCTTGTAGCCATCTACCAGTCTTCGACATCGGTCTGAGGAAATTTTACCCCACTCCTCAATGCAGAACTTTTTCAGCTGTGAGATGTTTGAGGGGTTTCTTGCACGTACAGCCCTTTTCAAGTCACCCCACAGCATCTCAATGGGATTCAAATCTGGACTTTGACTTGGCCATTCCAGGACTCTCCATTTCTTCTTTTTCAGCCAATCTTTGGTTGATTTACTAGTATGTTTTGGGTCATTGTCATGTTGCATGGTCCAGTTCCGCTTCAGCTTTAATTTTCTAACTGATGGTCTCACATGTTCTTCAAGCACCTTCTGATACACAGTAGAATTCATCGTGGATTCTATGATGGTGAGCTGACCAGGTCCTGCTGCAGCAAAGCAGCCCCAAACCATGACACTTCCACCTCCATGCTTCACAGTTGGTATGAGGTTCTTTTCTTGGAATGCTGTGTTTGGTTTACGCCAAACATGTCCTCTGCTGTTGTGTCCAAATAATTCAATTTTGGACTCATCTGTCCAAAGAACATTATTCCAGAAGTCCTGGTCTTTGTCAACTTTATCTCTGGCAAATGTCAGTCTGGCCTCGATGTTTCTCTTGGAAAGCAAAGGTTTCCTCCTTGCACACCTCCCATGCAAGTTAAACTTGTACAGTCTCTTTCTGATTGTAGAGGCATGTACTTCTACATCAACAGTAGCCAGAGCCTGCTGTAGTTCTCGAGATGACACTTTAGGGTTTTTGGAGACCTCTTTTAGCATCTTGCGGTCTGCTCTTAGGGTGAACTTGCTGGGGCGACCAGTCCTGGGCATGTTGGCAGTTGTTTTGAAAGCCCTCCACTTGTAGACTATCTTCCGGACAGTGGAATGGCTGATTTCAAAATCTTTTGAGATCTTTTTAAATCCCTTTCCAGACTTATAGGCTGCTACAATCTTTTTTCTGAAGTCCTCTGACAGCTCTTTTGCTCTCACCATGGTGCTCACTCTCACTTCAACAGTCAGGAGCACACCAAACTAAATGTCTGAGGTTTAAATAGGGCAAGCCTCATTCAACATGCAGAGTAACGATCTACTAATTATGTGCACCTGGTGTGATATACCTGTGTGAGATCTGAGCCAATTTAAGAGGGAATACATGTGAGGGTGTCCTATCTTTTTCCTCAGTTAGAATAGGCATTTTTGTAGAATGACATTTACAGAAGATCTTGAAAAGACTTTTCTTCAGTTTTCTTTGTTTAGTTGGATTACTTTAATCTCTCTGTATTGTTGAAACGGAGATGAAATAACCTTTTATTAAAAATGTTACAAAAAACCACATGCTTTCAAAGGGTGTCCTAATTTTTTAACATGACTGTACTCTATTACTTGTTGTCATATTACCACTATTCAAGATGCTTTATTTATTTGTAATTACATTGTGGAACGCATATGCGTTCCAAATTCCGGAAATGTGGTCATACCACTTCCGGTCTTTTGAAAAACGCGCCCTTTTTAGGGTTATCAGGGTATAAATTGTTTGATTCCATTGTTATTTGGTTATGTAATGCTCCTGAAGAAGGGGAATTGTTGTCCCCGAAACGCGTCGAGCCACATATGTATATTAAAGGTGATTGATCAGAAGCACTGGATTTCTGCTGCCTTCCATCACTACGACTCTACATGCGATCCTGGCCGGGGGGGTTCAAGTCACAGGTGTTTTATGCTTATCCTGATGACTACCCCCAGTGAAGTGAGTGCTATTTGTGTGATATTGTCCTGTTGGGCACTTCACACTTTTATCATTTTTATCATTTCTATCTTTACTAACTACACCATTTTTATTATTCTTATTTTTATTTTACTATAGGGTTTTAGTCGGTCCTATTTGCATAGCTGTGTATATTCAGGGTCTTCAACCCGGAGTACCCACTATCTTGACTCTAGGCTAATGCTTTATGACACATTCTGTGCTATATAGTAGTTATCACTGTGTAGTGGTGCTCTCTATTCCTATTTAATTTTATTTCTAACTGTACTTGATATGGGGTTTGGCGCTCTTTTTCCCTCAATTTTGTCTTTGGGGTCTATACTGCAAGTGATTGACTGTTCAACACTGTAGAATATTACCCTGCACATTCATATACTATCCTGTTAAGTGTTTGTAGTCACAAACACTTTTTGGAGCTGCCTCATCTCTCCTCTCTTCTTTTCCTCATCCCAACCACCCCTGTCGGCGCCCAGATTTTTTCATTCCTCTGGGATACGTCGTGATCCCTACGGGTCTGAATTAACTTCCGCTTTTTTTCTGTTCTATATTATGACCGATATGTCGCCATATGTAACCCCCTCCATTACCCTGTCATCATAAATAAAAGGTTCTGCTCAGGCTTTGTTGGTGGGTGCTCGATCGTCAGGTTGCTGAATGTCATATTCCATTCCTTGATGGTTTTGAATCTTGCCTTCTGTGGAGATCATCATATCAGACATTTCTTTTGTAATGTCCTTCCAATGTTAGAAGCAGCATGTAGTGACATTCAGAGCAGCCAGGTGTTATTACATGTGGTCACCATATTTCTAGACAGAAGGTCTTCTCAACATGTTCCTCACACCTCATAGTTGTTACGATCTTCAATATTACAGCCATGTTTAATTACAATGGCCCTAGTTCTGGAGATTTTTTTATCATTGTCCAAGTTTCATCTGTGCTCTATGGTATTCTGTCCCCAATGTTAAATCCTATCATCTACTGTTTTAGAAACCAAGAGGTGAGGAAAGTGTTCAAGGAAGCAATGACTAGAACACAAATTGTGACAAAGACAATGAGACTATACAACCTGAACTTAAAAATTTGAATTTACATTGAAGTTACATTACATTACACAGAACTGATGCTTTGTGTTATGCATAGTGCAGTGCTGGGCTGGTGCATGAGAGAATCCCTTTGTCATTGACTTCAATGCCATGACACTGAGACATGGCTAGTGGGGAGGCAGCTTCCCTGCACCCACTGAAGAGAGGGGCCCACTAAGGGCATAGATGCACATTTATTTGAGTAAACAAAAAGGTACTTTCTAGGCCCAGGGAGCGGTGAGTATAGTGGTGCTAGCAATGGTTTTACTCAACATTCCCTGGTCTTTTTCTCCAGGTGGCCTTGGTACACTAAGCCTGACAGAATACAGCTTTAAGACGTTGTGAGCGTAGGTGCACACTATGACACTACGCTGTGGGATGTTAGGCCTCAGTGCTACACAGGCACCTGGAGGAAGAGCACAGTGGACCAGGAGTGGTGGTGGTGCCCAAAGCACATGAGGAAAGGTAAAATGTTTTGTCTGGTCTATAGTTAGGGAATAGGAGTTACAGTATAAGGAGCAACAGGGGTTTAAATGAATTTAGGGGTCTGAATGAATCTGAGTCTGAATTAATTTAGAGCTCTAATCTGGGGTCTGAACTTCGTTCTCAATTAAGATAGCACTCTGATCTAGAGTCTGTATGAATTTGGAATCTGATTTGGTATCTCTTTTGAATTCTGTATGAATTTGAATGCTGATTTGGGGTCTGTATAAATTTGAGGGCTGATCTGGGGTCTGTATAAGTTGGGGTCTGGTATAGGTCTGTATGAATCTTGGGAGTGATCTGGGGCCTGTATGAATTTGGTGTCTGATCTAGGGCTGCATGAATATAGGGAGTTCTTTAGGGTCTAATCTGGGGTCTATATGAATATGGCCACTGATTTGGGGGTCTGATTTAGGGCTGTATGAATTTAGGGAGTGATTCAAAGGTTAATATGGGGTCTCTATGAATTTGGTGGCTGGTTTGCGAGATCTGATATGAGGGCTTATTTGGGGTCTGAATGAATATGGGGCTAATTTGTTATCTGTGTTAATTTGTGGGCTAATCTGAGGTGCATATTCACTTTAATTTTGGCGTCTGTTAATTTGTTAAGTATGTCTGGGGGTCTAGTTTGGAAGTGTATTCATTTTGGGGTCTGGGGATCTGTTAATTTTGGAGTCTGTCTGCATGTGTGTATTCATTTTAGGGTCTTGTCTGGGAGTCTATTCATTTTGGGGTCTGGAGGTTTGAGGCACTGTGGTGTTGAAGGTCTGCATTTATTTTGGGTTTGTCTAGGAGTCCGTATTTATTCTGGGGTCTGGTTTTGGGAGAAGGAGAGTCAACTCAAATCAGTGGAGATATCACCTGAGTCACTGGATTTACTTTTGGCATTTCTGTGACTGCTTCTTTTAAAATAAAATTACTTATTAAAAAGTAAGGCCAATTTAAATTGATTTGAGGGGAGGAGAGGGTGGAATTAGCCTTGTCTGCATAGAGTATCAAAATACCGAGTCCTGGCCCTGCTTAATGTAGTTGAGACCTTCTTTTCTAATGTGTAATGGATAATATAGCAGCATATTCAGCCCTCTAGTTCATTTGGAATGCAGTTTAGCTACTATGATTAGGCTGGCTATCTTAGTTTTTTTTACTTTGAAGGCAAAACCAGGAGTGCGTTGAATAAAAGAGGAGTAGTAGTATCTTTCCTATACACAGTGTTTTTTCCCCCTTTATGATCCACACCTGGTTTTGGCTTCAACAATAAACCCTGAACAAATCTGAGTGTGGAAACCCAATCTTAGGAAAACACTGCAGTTGAAAACGTGCATTGAGGAGAACCACTGGTTTGGTGTCCCACTCAGATATGTTTCAAACCTCTTTGCTGAACCCCTAGCTATGTCTCTACCATGACGTTTTTGGATTTTTGGGAAATCAGAATCCACTTCTAAAAAGTGTTTTTTCCTCATCAAATCTCTCAAATAAAATGTACAAAAAAAAAGTGTTTAATAGTATTGTTTGAAACTATTATGTTTAGTATGCTACATCTGAATTTGCTTTGCTCAGAACTTTGGATTAATGCTGTACTGAGATCCGTCTCCATACAGCAATGAAATTTACGGGCCCCGATGAGCCGAAGTTGGTTATTCGTGAAGACCACTTTAAAACTTGGAACCGAACTCGGCTTCGGTTTCTAGGTACTAGTTGGAACAGAAGCTGAGTTTGGTTCCAGCTCAACCACTGAAATTATTCAATGAAGTCTCATGCAAATTCAAGAAATAACTGACATTGGCTCATCAGAGCCCAAACATTTTAATGGTCCACAGAGACGGATCTCCGTACAGCATTAATTAGAAGTTTTGAGCAAAGCGACTTCGGGTGTAGTAGCAGAAGAGGGAACAGTAGTAGCCTCAGATCTTTAGTGTTTTTTCAGGTGGCTACTCCACTGCAGCTCGTAGTTTGGAGTTAGATGCTTGGTCATGCAGGTGATGCCCAGGTTTAGAATATTTATGCCTCTCTTCAGGCTCTGACTGCACAGCATGCAAACCATGTCTTGTCGTCAGCACATTGTCTGAAGAACTGCCAGAATATAGAACTCCTTTGCGCTGGCTTTGGTGCGTCCATGTCCCTTGGCGCATCGGGCAGTAGCAGGCATACTGGCTGGGGGCCAGCCGCTCTGCTTTTGAATTCTGCTCCCTCTTTTGCTGTGTGGCTAGTGCTGCGTGACCCTCACCTCTTCCTCTGAACTGCATATGTCACTCTGATGACCTGGATGCCATGTGAGGTCTAGGAACTCATCATTCTCAACATCATCTTCCAACCAATATTCACCTCTGCCCTCCTGGTCGGTCTTCACAGTGCAGAAAGCTGAAGAAGTTGACACTAGAGATGGCCTTGCAGTTCAACTGGCGGTTGTTTCGCGGCAAAAATGCTTGTTCGTGGTTCACCGAACAAGCAAACATAGGGCGATGTCCACCGGCGCCATATTCCTTTGCATTGTGCCGAACTTTGACCCATGACACATCCATCAGGTGGGACAAGACAGCCAATTAAGATGTTTCAGCACATGGACACACCCCCCTACCCTATAAATAAACCCGATCTGGCAGCCATTTTATATTCTGTTTTTTGCCAGTGTAGGGAGAGGTTGCTGTGTGGAGCAGGGACAGAGTGTTTGGGACACCAAACGTTAGCTAATAGTGTAGTGTCCCACTAGGTAAAGGTGGGCACTACACAAAAAGGGGTTAATGTGTTTTATTGCATTTGTGTATTTTTCATGTGTTAACTGGGTGTCAGGCCTGTCAGGGTGCAGTTTAGCCTCCCGGGCGTTAGAGGGAGCTAGAGATCCCTAGATATATATAGGAAGGCCCAGACAGGGGAGAGTTAGTGTATTCCAGGGGACTAGAGGAGTTACCTCGTCAGCCTGAAGCTCCTGAGGCTAAGCTTAGCTCAGTTGAGATACCCCAGTAGTAGGACAGCACCTCCTGGGAGCAACCTGCAGTTTCTCTACCAAGAGAGGAGAACACCACCAAGTACAGATAAGTAACCTGATGAGCAGAAACACTATAAAGTGAAGAGCAAGGGTCTATACTGGAGGAAGGAACTTATACCAAGGATTTAAGCCAGCACTTAGGCATCCGGGCCTTGGGATCCAGCCAGCTAGAATAGCTGAGGGGATAGAGCAGCATTGCACTGCAAAGCATTAACTGTTTGCCCTCCAAGTATCTTGCAAGATTTATACCTGCCATTATTGTGAAGTAAGCCTGCTTGGGACATTGTGTTCAAGGGACTGCATCATCATCTGTAACTTCTGTAATAGACTGTACAAAGTTGGACTGTTTACCGTTTACCAAGTAAAGCAACGTTTGGTTCACCATACAATCTGTGTACCTCAATTTCTATCCCTACCAACCGGTGTGCCACCGTTACAGGCACTGGCGTCACGATCCTTAAAGGGACCTTGCCTCAGGCACTCTAAACACCTGCAACAACCAGGGCACCTCACCCAACTTCAGGCCAGGTCTCTACACCCAGAGTGTGCCCCAGAGGAACTAGTGTCTGCCTCTCATTCACTGCTGCATGCCTGACCAGGGTCCTCCAAAAAGTGAGTAAACTCTTGATTGCCTATACCGTGACCTCACTATCGCTATACCCTGCAGGTCTGGCGTGCTGCATAAATTGGCGTCACGAACAGGATACGATCATTCCTGCGCCATTGCGGATACAAAAACTGTGTGCTGTTAATTTCCTTAAAGTGACAAGCCCTAATTGTTTTATTGAAAATTGCTGGGCCAAAGTGAACTGTGATAATTGCGGTGTGAAGATTATATTGTATGGACTGTTTGCTGCCGATTTAAGTCACCGCTTGCTGTCAGTGAATAGACAGCGATATTGCCCACTTAACCTGATTGGATTACAAGTGCGCCTCGTGGAACTGTTTGGCGGGAAAAAGAGGACTTTGGCGCGAAAAGAACCAAGCGGAGCCATCGCCCAGCCAACAAGGAGGAAGAACGCCGCTCTGTCGGGAAGAAAAGACGCCGCCTACCTGAGTCCCGGAGCTACGAGAAGCCACGCCCACCTGCTGACGTGGTACGTAGGACGCTCAACACCCGTAGCTGTGCATCTCGCGAGACCTGGAGCGAGCACCACCGGAGTGAGTACAGACTTAAAACTTTTGCCGGCTTCTCCGTTTACCTTACCGGAAACTTCCCGACCCCTGCCAGGGCACCGGAGGGACCCCCGTTAGTAACCAAAGACTTTTCTGTGAAAAAAAAAGAGTTATTACCATTGCCGCTCCGGTCCACTCTGCTACATTTAAAGGGCCATACCCACCTAGCAACGCCATGTCCGCAGCTGAGGAAATCGGACAGGCGGCCCCAGTTGTGCCTGCTGAAGTACCCACAGCCGACTCTAGGGCCCCTGCCGCCGCGGCACCGCCAAGCATGATGCCGCTAACCATGCCGTACTATTTTGGGGCCCCCTGGTTCCCACGTTATTCAGGGGAAGCCCACAAGTTAAAGGACTTTAGGGAGCAGATACTGGCCTTGTTCCGGCTTTATCCCATAACTGCTGAACAACAAATGGAGATCCTCCTAGCTCAGTTAGAAGGGGCCGCCCGCAGGGAAGTCATGTCATGGCCCCGTTCTGAGAAGAGTAGCCTGGAACAGATCTTTGATCGCTTGGGCACCACATTTGAGGCCAGAACGGTGTCATAAGTTAAAATGCGTTTCTTCAGCAGAAAGCAGCAGCCTGGAGAGTCGCTCCGCGATTTTGCCCTGTCCTTACAAGAGACACTGAGAGCTGTAGTCCAAGTGGATACTAAAGAAGCTGAGGACCAGGACCGGACTCTTAGAGAGCAATTCATTGCGGGCATAGGTACTGAGCACTTAAAGGGCCAGCTACGCATGTTGTCATCTCAACACCCCCACTGTACATTTCTGGACTTTAAGGAACAGCAGCCTTCCCGGAACCTCAGGCTTGTCAGCCAAAGACTGTTAATGTGGGGTCTGCAGGAGTCGGTCAGGCCACCCAGGCTCCAGTCACGGATGTAGTGGCAGCACTAATGGAGCAAGTGAACTATCTTACTCTAAGTCTAGAGAAGGTGTGCAAGAAGATAGAGGAGTGGGAGAGACCATTGTTACTAGAAGATGAAGGTCCTTTTCCCCCCAAGGCTCCCACCTGCATATGGAGATGTACATCCAAAAGAGCCTGATGGGCGACCGAGGTACCAGCCCAGAAGTAGAAAACAGCCTGTCTGCCACCACTGCAAGAAATATGGACATACTAAATCAATGTGCTGGCAGTTAAACGGGCAACCCCTGAGGCAGAGGACCGCCCCTCAGGAGGTAGAACAGTAGGTCCAAAAGATCCAAGCTGGATGCCTAAGTATGTAGGATCCCGTCCGAAAATTAATATAAGTATCAACGGGATACCCTTTGAAGCCCTGTTGGACACTGGGTCACAGGTCACCACCATTCAACGGCCTGCCTTTGACAAATTCTGGGATCCAAGTCTCCTCACCCAGCCACCAGAGTCCTGGCTGGATATCATCGCCAGCAACGGTAAGCCAGTGAAAGTGCATGGGTATTGGGAACCTACCCTTCAGGTGGGAGACGCCACCCTGCCACAGCAAGGCGTAATTGTGGTACAAGCAGGAGATAAAGGAGGACACCCTGTGATCTTAGGGACTAACGTTCTAAAAAATTGTTACTCCGAAGTGCTTGAAGCATTGAATCAAACCATATCTTCAGCCTCACCTGCTTCCAGAAGAGTTATTCAAAAGACTATTAGTGTGCTGTGTGCTCAACAAAGGTTCGCCAACAAGAAAGGAGAAATTTGTACTGTCCGGATCCGGGATAACCGGCCGGTAATTCTGCCTCCAAATTCCCAGATCATCCTGTGGTGCTGTGCTGTATTAGGGATCCAGGGCCAGGACTATCAAGCCCTAGTGGAACCTATTCCCATTGAAGATCATCCCTTCATACGGACAGCCAAGAGCCTGGTGACCGTGTCTCAAGGTAAAGTGCCTGTCCGTTTAATCAACTTTGGTGATCATCCCGTTACTCTCCTTAAACACTGCCCCGTTGCTCAGCTTTTCCAGGTGTCTTTCCAGGATGTGATCCGTCTGCCTACCACGGAGGTGTTCCAGACCACACAGAGCAGCAGCACCCCAACGGCATCCTGGTGGGAAGAACTACATGTGGGGAACGAATACACCCCAAAGGAGCAAATAGAGGGAGTCCTGAAGCTGGTGAAGGAGCACCACCAGGCTTTCAGCAAACACTCCACGGACTACGGAGAGGTCAGTGTAATCAAACACACCATACCCACTGGCTCTCACCCTCCTATTAAGGAGAGGCACAGACCCATACCACCTACTACCTATCAGTCTGTGAAAGAGATGATACAAGAGATGAAAGACTCTAATATAATCCGGGACAGTCATAGTCCCTGGGCTGCGCCCCTAGTACTTGTCTGGAAAAAAGATGGCAGCATAAGGTTCTGCGTGGATTACAGGAAAATTAATCAAATCACCCACAAAGATGCATATCCCTTGCCACGCATTGAAGAGTCCTTGACTGCCCTGGGGTCATCAGCCTATTTTTCCACCTTGGACTTAACCAGTGGGTACTGGCAGGTACCCATGGCCCCAGAAGATCGAGAAAAGACTGCTTTCACTACACCTATGGGCCTGTTTGAATTCAATTATATGCCGTTTGGACTGTGTAACGCTCCAGGAACATTCCAGAGGCTGATGGAACGTTGTTTAGGCCATAGGAATTTTGAGACTGTACTATTATACCTGGATGACGTCATTATATACTCCAAGACGTATGAGGACCATTTAAAGCACCTGGGTGAGGTGTTTCAAGTTCTTATTAAATATGGCCTCAAAATCAAGCCATCCAAGTGCCACCTGCTGAAACCAGCGGTCAAGTACCTCGGGCACGTTGTCAGCGCCGAAGGAGTACAGCCTGATCCTGATAAACTCGCTGCTGTTCGCAACTGGCCTACTCCTACGACCGTGAAAGAGGTGAGAAGCTTTCTCAGTTTTGCAGGGTATTACAGGCGTTTTATCCCGCACTTCGCACAAATTGCGGATCCCATCCAGGAACTCTTGAGGGGGCATCCAAAGAAGAGCCAAAAAACTCCTATTCCTGTTGAATGGAATGAAGAACGGGAAATTGCCTTCCAACTCCTAAAGAAGAAGTTGACTATACCCCCTGTTCTGGGTTACCCAGATTATCAGAAGCCATTCCACCTCTACACAGATGCCAGTAAAAGAGGCCTGGGGGCCGTGTTGGCTCAAGTGCAAGATAACAAAGAAAGGGTAATTGCCTACGCCAGCAGATCCCTGAAGGGAGCTGAAAAGAACGACCAGAATTACAGTTCTTTCAAGCTGGAGTTCCTTGCCTTAGTGTGGGCTGTGACCAAAAAGTTTAAGGACAATCTCGCTGCCACACCATTTGTTGCCTTCACGGACAATAACCCCTTGGCGCATCTGAATACCGCTAAATTAGGGGCACTGGAGCAAAGATGGGCCTCCCGCCTTGCCAACTATGACTTTACTGTGAAATACCGGGCAGGCCGCTCCAACGATAACGCTGATGCTCTGTCACGGCTCCCCACTACAGAAGCCCCAGATGAACCAAAAGATGCCTGGGAAGAGGTGGAAATGCCAGCGTTCTACAATACATTTACTCAGCAGGATAATATCCGTACGGAAGATCTCCCTGCTGCTGATCCTCCCTCATCGGATGGTCCTGAGTCCAGAGGCGATCAAGAAAGATGGATTAAGCTCCAGTCCGAAAGTAGAGTCCTCGGTGAACTGCTCGACTTCCTTACCAGTGGGAAAATCCCTGAGAGAATCCGCCGGAAGAGTGCAGACCCAGAACTAGCGAGACTGTGGAGACATCGCCACCAACTATTCCTTCAAAGAGGCCTGTTGCTCAGAAGGAGTCTGGATCCAGTGTCCTATGATAGAGTGTACCAAATTCTCCTGCCACGTCGGGATGCCAGCCTGGTGCTGGATATGTATCACGACCAGTCCGGACACTTCGGTGTGCAAAAGACTGAGGCTACCATTCGCAGAAGATTCTATTGGATTGGGATGAGAGAAGACATCGAGAAATGGTGCCGAGAATGCACTGCCTGTGCTGTGGGGCGAACTGAACGCCATGACCAGAGGGCGCCTCTCCATCCTATTGTAAGTAAGACTCCTTTAGAACTTGTTGCTATTGATCACGTAAAGTTGGAGCCGAGTCGCTCAGGGTATACGTATGCCATGACTATAATTGATCACTTCACCAAGTTTGTCGTAGCAGTGCCTGTGAAAGACCTGACAGCCAAGACTACAGCGGAGGCGTTCTGGAAGCATTTCCTGCTGCCCTACGGCTGCCCAGAAAGGATCCTCACCAAACAAGGGTCTGCGTTTGAGTCGCAGCTGTTCCATGAGATGTGCCTGCTACACAACTGCCAGAAAGTCCGGACCACCGCCTATCATCCGCAATGTAACGGACTCTGTGAAAAAATGAATAAGACTCTCATTGAAATGCTGAGAGCGGTACCCCCTGAGACAAGGGGTGATTGGCCTACTCTGTTGCTGCAGCTCATGCACACCTATAACAATACCATCCATTGTTCCACCGGTTACACCCCGTTCTATCTAATGTTTGGACGACAAGGGAGATTACCTGCGTATCACTCCCTGGGGGTACAAGTGCCGGATGTGATCAACCCACTGCCCAGGACTGATTGGGTAGTGGAACACCAAAGGCGTCTCCTCAATGCTAAGGAGATCGTCCAAGGACGTATGGAGATTGTTCGGGAGAGGCAGCAAAAGGACTATGATCAGGCTGCCCATGCGGAACCCCTGGCCCTCGGAGACAATGTGTGGTTAAAAAACAACCATCGGACCAGTAAGTTGGACAGCAAATGGGAAAGGATTCCCTATATCATTACTGCCATCCCCAATGCTGCAGCCCACATTTACCAAGTTTCCAGGGAAGGAAAAGGTTCCCAAATCGTTCACAGGAACCGTCTCAAGCCTTATATAGAAGGAGAACCAGCGGCAGAGGAGATGGAACCTGAGCCTTCTGAAGAGGAGTTGCCGGCTCCACCTATGGACCCTAAGCAGGTTGTGGAGAACTTGATCCATGATAAAGAGCCACTCCACTGGGCCCTCACGCCTTGGTTGAATTTACTGGTTCCTGCTCCTGTTCCTGTTAGCCCTCAGCCTCAGGACACCTTACCCCAGAGAGCTCCTGAAGAAGCTCCAGAGGCAGTGGGCTCCTCGGACCTTCCTGAATCCAGGCAGGAAGAAACCCTGCCAGTAAGGAGGTCCACCCATTCTACCAGGGGGCACCCACCTGTGAGGTTTGGAGACTACATTATGGGCCCAGGTAGCCCCTCACGGGAAACCCCTGTTTAACCCTTTGCAAGCCTGGGTACGGACAAATGTTATCCTTTGAGCCTCCAAGGACTTATATTTGTTTTGCATTTTCCAAGGACTATTTGCACTTAAAGTTTTATATGGACTATCCTGGCTTATTGATACGCTGCGCCAGGTCAGTGCCCCTGTTCCCTTATGTTATCCTGAGAGAAGAGAACAACGCCCCTTGTCACCACTCCTTTCAGTGACCCTATTTGTCAACTGTCATATTGTTAATGTGGTGATTGCTGTATATGCATGTTCTCATCTGTCTTTCAGGTTGCCGCTTCCAGATGGGCGGACCCTCCATGTTGCGCCGAGGACGGGCAATGTCATAGCGTGGGGGTATGTAGTGTCCCACTAGGTAAAGGTGGGCACTACACAAAAAGGGGTTAATGTGTTTTATTGCATTTGTGTATTTTCCCTGTGTTAACTGGGTGTCAGGCCTGTCAGGGTGCAGTTTAGCCTCCCGGGCGTTAGAGGGAGCTAGAGAGCCCTAGATATATATAGGAAGGCCCAGACAGGGGAGAGTTAGTGTATTCCAGGGGACTAGAGGAGTTACCTCGTCAGCCTGAAGCTCCTGAGGCTAAGCTTAGCTCAGTTGAGATACCCTAGTAGTAGGAGAGGACCTCCTGGGAGCAACCTGCAGTTTCTCTACCAACAGAGGAGAACACCACCAAGTACAGATAAGTAACCTGATGAGCAGAAACACTATAAAGTGAAGAGCAAGGGTCTATACTGGAGGAAGGAATTTATACCAAGGATTTAAGCCAGCACTTAGGCATCCGGGCTTTGGGATCCAGCCAGCTAGAATAGCTGAGGGGATAGAGCAGCATTGCACTGCAAAGCATTAACTGTTTGCCCTCCAAGTATCTTGCATGATTTATACCTGCCATCATTGTGAAGTAAGCCTGCTTGGGACATTGTGTTCAAGGGACTGCATCATCATCTGTAACTTCTGTAATAGACTGTACAAAGTTGGACTGTTTACCGTTTACCAAGTAAAGCAACGTTTGGTTCACCATACAATCTGTGTACCTCAATTTCTATCCCTACCAACCGGTGTGCCACCGTTACAGGCACTGGCGTCACGATCCTTAAAGGGACCTTGCCTCAGGCACTCTAAACACCTGCAACAACCAGGGCACCTCACCCAACATCAGGCCAGGTCTCTACACCCAGAGTGTGCCCCAGAGGAACTAGTGTCTGCCTCTCATTCACTGCTGCATGCCTGCCCAGGGTCCTCCAAAAAGTGAGTAAACCCTCGATTGCCTATACCGTGACCTCACTATCGCTATACCCTGCAGGTCTGGCGTGCTGCAATAGGGCCACAAAAGTCCTTTTAAGGACTGGTATAGGTGTGCTATCGATAGGTGTGACATACTGAGGGGTGTGATATACTTATAATATACTTTCTAACATAGAAAGTATATTATAATGCATTAGTATTGTGCAGCAGTTGTGTGCGGTTTTGCTGCAATACTGCAGCTAGATAGAGGGACAAACACTATTGAAATAACTAATTGCAACTAGTGTGATAAACCTGTTGCCCCCCCCCCCCAAAAAAAAAAAATCATTGAGGGGTGTGATATACCTATAATATACCTTCTAACATACAAAGTATATTATAGTGCATTTGTATTGTGCAGCAGTTGTGTGCGGTTCTGCTGAGATACTGCAGCCAGATAGAGGGACAAAAGCTATTGGAATAACTAATTGAAACTGGTGTGATATACCTGTTGCCCCCCCAAAAAATAAAACTGATTGAGGGGTGTGATATACCTATAATATACCTTCTAACATACAAAAGTATATTATAGTGCATTTGTATTGTGCAGCAGTTGTGTGCGGTTCTGCTGAGATACCGCAGCTAGATAGAGGGACAAACGCTATTGGAATAACTAATTGCAACTGGTGTGATATACCTATTGCCCCCAAAAAAACTGATTAAGGGGTGCAATATACCTGCTTCCACAAAATACTGATTAAGGGGTTTGATATACTTACTTCCACAAAATGCTGATTGAGGGGTGTGATAGACCAGCTTCCACAAAATATTGATTGAGGGATGTGATTCACCAGCTTCCACAAAATATTGATTGAGGCCTGCGATACACCGGCTTCCACCAAATATTGATTAAGGGGTTTGATTTACCAGCTTCCAGAAAATACTCATTAAGGGGTTCTATATACCTGTATCCACAAAATACTGATAGAGGGGATTGATATACCGGCTTCCATCAAATATTGATTGAGGCCTGCGATACACCGGCTTTCACCAAATATTGATTAAGGGGTTTGATTTACCGGCTTCCAGCAAATACTCATTAAGGGGTTCTATATACCTGTTTCCACAAAATACTGATCGAGGGTATTGATATACCGGCTTCCAACAAATATTGATTGAGGCCTGCGAAACACCGGCTTCCACAAATACTGCTCTTCTATAGGGACTTTGTCACAGGGTCATTTTGAAAATGACAGGCAGAGGAAGATGCAGGCCATTCCGCAGGGGTGGTAGGGGTCGGAGCCTAAGTAGGAAGTTGGAGAAGCTGCATGCGGTTATGTCAAGATGCACCAGAGTTGGTTGAGTGGCTCACTCAGCCTTCCATTTCTGCACCCTCCTCATCCTCTGTATATGCACCCTCCTCACTCTCTGCTGTTTGCACCCCCAAAGACACCACCACCACCATAGCCCCTCCACTCAAGTCAGAGGAATTATTTTCCTATCCATTCCCTGACCTTACCGATGCGCAGCCATTCTTGGCATCGGATCAGGAAGAGGAGGTAGCAACGGCCGCCACCCAGCTGTCTGACAACAGTATCCAGATCAGCCCAAGGATGGAGGTCCCCGCTGTTGCTGCCTACTCCGAGATCTCTAATGTCTGTGGTGGTGAAGGTGACGATGATGATGTGTCGATGGATGGAAGAGAGGAAGATGAGGGGAGTTCAGAGGGAGAGACAGAGCAACATAAAGAGGGTAGAAGAAGGAGAAGCAGGTAGAACTCGCAGTGCACAGTAGGCAAAAAGCAGACTGCAAATGTATCTGGAGCGAGCCATCCACCATGCACAGTCACATCTGGCACTCCCAGGACGCAGTGTGGGCTTTTTTTAATGTGTCAGCTGCTGACAATAGTGTTGCCATCTGCTGTCAACGCATAAGTCGCAGTAAGCCCAACACTCACCTAGGGACGACCACCTTAACCACCTCAGCCCCGCTAGCTGAAACCCCCTTCATGACCAGAGCACTTTTTACACTTCTGCACTACACTCCTTTCACCGTTTATCGCTCGGTCATGCAACTTACCACCCAAATGAATTTTACCTCCTTTTCTTCTCACTAATGGAGCTTTCATTTGGTGGTATTTTATTGCTGCTGACATTTTTTCTTTTTTTGTTATTAATCGAAATGTAACGATTTTTTTGCAAAAAAATGAAATTTTTCACTTTCAGCTGTAAAATTTTGCAAAAAAAACGACATTCATATATAAATTTTTCGCTAAATTTATAGTTCTACATGTCTTTGATAAAAAAAAAATGTTTGGGCAAAAAAAAATGGTTTGGGTAAAAGTTATAGCGTTTACAAACTATGGTACAAAAATTTGAATTTCCGCTTTTTGAAGCAGCTCTGACTTTCTGAGCACCTGTCATGATTCCTGAGGTTCTACAATGCCCAAACAGTAGAAAACCCCCACAAATGACCCCATTTCGGAAAGTAGACACCCTAAGGTATTCTCTGATGGGCATAGTGAGTTCATAGAACTTTTTATTTTTTGTCACAAGTTAGCGGAAAATGATGATGATTTTTTCTTTTTATTTTTTTCTTACAAAGTCTCATATTCCACTAACTTGCGACAAAAAATAAAAAATTCTAGGAACTCGCCATGCCCCTCACGGAATACCTTGGGGTGTCTTCTTTCCAAAATAGGGTCACTTGTGGGGTAGTTATACTGCCCTGGCAATTTAGGGGCCCAAATGTGTGAGAAGAACTTTGCAATCGAAATGTGTAAAAAATGACCGGTGAAATCCGAAAGGTGCACTTTGGAATATGTGCCCCTTTGCCCACCTTGGCTGCAAAAAAGTGTCACACATCTGGTATCGCCGTACTCAGGAGAAGTTGGGGAATGTGTTTTGGGGTGTCATTTTACATATACCCATGCTGGATGAGAGAAATATTATAAATATTATAAATAATAATATAAAGACAACTTTTCCAATTTTTTTATACAAAGTTGGCATTTGACCAAGATATTTTTCTCACCCAGCATGGGTATATGTAAAATGACACCCCAAAACACATTCCCCAACTTCTCCTGAGTACGGCGATACCACATGTGTGACACTTTTTTGCAGCCAAGGTGGGCAAAGGGGCACATATTCCAAAGTGCACCTTTCGGATTTCGCAGGCCATTTTTTACACATTTTGATTGCAAGGTACTTCTCAAACATATGGTCCCCTAAATTGCCAGGGCAGTATAACTACGCCACAAGTGACCCCATTTTGGAAAGAAGACACCCCAAGGTATTCCGTGAGGGGCACGGCGAGTTCCTAGAATTTTTTATTTTTTGTCGCAAGTTAGTGGAATATGAGACTTTGTAAGGAAAAAAGAAAAAAAAAGAAAAATCATCATTTTCCGCTAACTTGTGACATCTCAAATTCCTTTTAGGAGGGCATTTTTAGACATTTGGATCCCAGACTTCTTCTCACACTTTCGGGCCCCTAAAAAGCCAGGGCAGTATAAATACCCCACATGTGACCCCACTTTGGAAAGAAGACACCCCAAGGTATTCAATTAGCGGATATTGATTTTTTTTGTTTTTTTCTCACAAAGTCTCACTTTCCGCTAACTTAGGACAAAAATTTCAATCTTTCATGGACTCAATATGCCCCTCACGGAATACCTTGGGGTGTCTTCTTTCCGAAATGGGGTCACATGTGGGGTATTTATACTGCCCTGGCTTTTTAGGGGCCCTAAAGCGTGAGAAGAAGTCTGGAATATAAATGTCTAAAAATGTTTACGCATTTGGATTCCGTGAGGGGTATGGTGAGTTCATGGGAGATTTTATTTTTTGACACAAGTTAGTGGAATATGAGACTTAGTAAGAAAAAACAAAAACAAACAAAAAATTTCCGCTAACTTGTGCCAAAAAAAATGTCTGAATGGAGCCTTACAGGGGGGTGATCAATGACAGGGGGGTGATCAATGACAGGGGGGTGATCAATGACAGGCGGGTGATCACCCATATAGACTCCCTGATCACCCCCCTGTCATTGATCACCCCCCTGTAAGGCTCCATTCAGACGTCCGTATGATTTTTACGGATACATGGATCGGATCCGCAAAACACATGCGGACGTCTGAATGGAGCCTTACAGGGGGGTTATCAATGACAGGGGGTGATCAGGGTGATCACCCCCCTGTCACTGATCACCCCCCCTGTAAGGCTCCATTCAGACGTCCGCATGATTTTTACGGATCCATGGATACATGGATCGGATCCACAAAACACATGCGGACGTCTGAATGGAGCCTTACAGGGGGGTGATCAATGACAGGGGGGTGATCAGGGAGTGTATATGGGTGATCACCCGCCTGTCATTGATCACCCCCTGTAAGGCTCCATTCAGACATCCGCATGTGTTTTGCGGATCCGATCCATGTGTCCATGGATCCGTAAAAATCATGCGGACGTCTAAATGGAGCCTTACAGGGGGGTGATCAATGACAGGGGGTGATCAGGGAGTGTATATGGGTGATCACCCGCCTGTCATTGATCACCCCCCTGTAAGGCTCCATTCAGACGTCCGCATGATTTTTACGGATCCATGGATACATGGATCGGATCCACAAAACACATGCGGACGTCTGAATGGAGCCTTACAGGGGGGTGATCAATGACAGGGGGGTGATCAGGGAGTGTATATGAGTGATCACCCGCCTGTCATTGATCACCCCCTGTAAGGCTCCATTCAGACGTCCGCATGTGTTTTGCGGATCCGATCCATGTATCCATGGATCCGTAAAAATCATGCGGACGTCTGAATGGAGCCTTACAGGGGGGTGATCAATGACAGGGGGGTGATCAATGACAGGGGGTGATCAGGGAGTGTATATGGGTGATCACCCGCCTGTCATTGATCACCCCCTGTAAGGCTCCATTCAGACATCCGTATGCGTTTTGCGGATCCGATCCATGTATCCGTGGATCCGTAAAAATCATACGGACGTCTGAACAGAGCCTGACAGGGGGGTGATCAATGACAGGGGGGTGATCAGGGAGTTTATATGGGGTGATCATGGGTGATCATGGGTTTATAAGGGGTTAATAAGTGACGGGGGGGTGTAGTGTAGTGTGGTGTTTGGTGCGACTGTACTGAGCTACCTGAGTCCTCTGGTGGTCGATCCTAACAAAAGGGACCACCAGAGGACCAGGTAGGAGGTATATTAGACGCTGTTATCAAAACAGCGTCTAATATACCTGTTAGGGGTTAAAAAATTCGGATCTCCAGCCTGCCAGCGAGCAATCGCCGCTGGCATGCTGGAGATCCACTCGCTTACCTTCCGTTCCTGTGAGCGCGCGCGCCTGTGTGCGCGCGTTCACAGGAAATCCCGGCCCTCGCGAGATGACGCGTATATGCGTCGTTGAGCGCAGGGCTGCCGCCTCCGGACCGCACATCTGCGTTAGGCGGTCCGGAGGTGGTTAAGAAGGCAACTGGCCTCCCATCACCGAGCCCAGTGGGAGCAACACTATCAGAACCCACAAAGCCACACTCCCGGGGCTCCACATCCTGCCTCTTCTTATTCTCCTCTCTCCTCCTATTTGTCCTCCCTTCCACCGTGCCGTCATCGCGTTCATCCGGCAAAAGGCAGGCTTCCGTGGCCAAAATGTTCGAACGTAAAAAAGGTGATGACGCCGGACAACCCTCTAGCCCAATGGCTGACCGCTGGCTTGTCGGAACTGCTGGCCCACCAACTACTGCCATATAAACTGGTGGACTCAGAGGGCTTAATAAAATTTGTGGCCATTGGCACACTGCAATGGAAGGTCCCCGGAAGGAAATATTTCTTCCAGAAGGGCATCCCAGAGCTATATGGCCACGTTCAGTGGCCAGTGAATGTATCTCTGGTACACAGTGTCGGTGCCAGGATTTGGTATTACCACCATGGATTACATGCAGGCCTGCCTCTTCTTCTCCTCCTCCTCCATCCTCCGTCTCCTCCTTGGCTAAATCCTCCTTTTCAACTGCTACTGCCTCTTCCGCTGCACCCTCCAAGCTCCCCAGAACCTATTCGACGTGCCAGGTGAGACGTTGCCATGCTGCGGCTGTTGTGCCTGGAAGCCAAGAGCCACACCGGTCCTGCACTGCTTTCAGCTCTGTGGTCACAGGCCAATCAGTGGCTAACTCTGCTCAAATTGACAGTTGGTAAAGTGATGTGCAACAACGGTGCCAATCTGCTAAGCGCGCTGAAACTGGGCAAAATGACACACGTCCTGAACTTAGTCGTGCAGTGATTCGTTGCCAAATACCCCGGGGTCCAGGACGTCTTGCGGCAGGCCAGGAAAATCTCTAGCCATTTTAGAAGATCTTACGTGGCCATGGCTCGCCTTACTGATGTTCAGCAGCGACACCACCTGCCCATCAGATGTCTGATTTGTGACAGCCCGATGCGCTGGAACTCCACCTTGTATATGCTTGATAGGCTTCTACAGCAGCAACGTGCCGTTATCGACTACCTGTACGAACTCTACAACAGGACAGGTCCTGGGGAGCTTGGTTTCTTTTCACTGCTCCAGTGGCTGCTCATGCGCGACGCATGGAGACTTCTGCGGCCATTTGATGAGATCACCAAACTGGTCGGTCGCAGCCAGGGCGCTATCAGTGACATCGTACCTTACGCCTTCTTTCTGGAGCGTGCATTGCGTTGTGTCATTGATCAAGCCGTCGAGGAGCAGGAGCAGGAAGATGAGGAAGTCGCAATGCTGAATGAATTCCCAGGGGGGGGCTAGTCCATCTGAGACAAATCAGCAGGAGTCTGAGGAGGAGTCAGAGGAGGATGGTGGCTGGGGAGGGAGGAGGAGCAAGAAGAGCAGGCGTTGAGGGGGACTTTTTTCGGGGATCCCTAGTGTTGTCCGTGGCTGGGGGAAGAAGACTGAGGACGACATTCTCCTGGGCAATGAGCAGGAGCTAGGGCACTCCACCGCTTCCAATTTAGTGCAAATGGGGGCCATCATGCTCCAGTGCTTGAAGAGGGACCCCCGTATAAAAAGCATAAAGGGCAAGGACCAGTCCTGGATGGCAACATACTTAGACCCCTGATAAAACACAAAATGTCTGACATGTTACCAGCATCACAGAGGGATGGCAGAATGCATCATTTTCAGGCCTTGCTGCAAGAGATGCTGCATTCTCCTGTTGCATGCGCTGGCAGAGGAATTTCCACCCACAGCAAAACAGGTGCGTGTACCAATCTGACCGCCCCTGCAAGAAGATGTGTTGGTCACTTCAGATATGAGATCATTCTTTCAACCAACCCATCGATAGCCACCCTCCAGATCCAGCCTCAGGGAACGCCTACATCGGGTTAACGGCCGATGTGGATGCTCTGAGAAGCAAAGAACCCCTGGAATACTGGGTGTGCAGGCTTGACCTGTGGCCAGAGCTGGCACAATTTGCCATGAAACTCTTGTCTTGTCCCTCGTTGAGTGTCCTGTCCGAAAGGACGTTCAGCGCAGCAGGGGGGGATCGTGACCGTTGAGCGCAATCGCCTAGCTCACGACAGTGTGGTCTACCTTACATTTCTAAAAATGAAGGCATGGATCTTGGAGGAGTTCAACACCTGTGACGTCCACGTTTAATTGAATTTCCTCATGCCAGCCCACACATATCCGCCACCACCCAGAACAAAGAATGGTCCCTGTCTTATGTAAATACAGTGGCAAAAAGGCCTTTTCCCCAGTTAGACTACATAGAATATTTCCCACTGTCCTGGATTCCTGCTGGCGATGCAACAAGGAAAAAGGCACAATGCTACATATTTGGTGGGGTTGTGAACTAAACAAACCTTTCTGGGACAAGTTTTTTTGGAGTCTTCCGTGTGATTTCATGGAAGGTAGTTTATAATTCTCCTCCAATAGCGCTCGTTTCAGTTCTGCCAGGCTCCATTGCATCCCAAAAGAAGACCTTGCTGAGATTTTGTCTCACAGCGGCTAGATAAGTAATACCAAGACACTGGCGCTCGGCGGAGGTACCTACCATGAGAAAGTGGTTTCAGGAAATGCAGTATATTGCTAGAATGGAGAAGATTTCCTCGGAAGCAACAGATCAGTCTTGAAAATACCTAAAAACTTGGGCGAGTTGGATAGACTGTTAGGATTCCCCTGATTTTCTCTCTTTACTAGCTGCCTAACTTACTAATGTTCAATGATTAAAGATCTCCTTCTTGTTAGGGATGGTAGGATGTACCCTTCCTTCTGTCCCATTCCTCCGTTCCCTTCTCCCCCAATGACCATCTAATATACCTCCAGCCACATAATCACTTGATCTTTTCTGTCCGGTGAATGCCTCATGTTTGGGGCCTGTACTCCACTGGCCTGCGGTAAAATTGTTATCCAATGACCGCCTAATATTCCTCCAGCCACATAATCACTTGATGTTTTCTGTCCGGTGAATGCCTAATGTTTGGGGCCTTTATTCCACTGGCCTGCAGTAAAATTGATATCCAATGACCGTCTAATATACCTCCAGCCACATAATCACTTGTTCTTTTCTGTACGGTAAATGCATAATTTTGAGGGGCCTGTACTCCACTGGCCTGCAGTAAAATTGTTATCCAATGACGGTCTAATATACCTCCAGCCACATAATCACTTGATCTTTACTGTACGGTGAATGCATACATTTTGGGGCCTGTACTCCACTGGCCTGCAGTAAAATTGATATCATTGACAGTCTAATATACAGTGGGATGCGAAAGTTTGGGCAACCTTGTTAATCATCATGATTTTCCTGTATAAATCGTTGGTTGTTACGATAAAAAATATCAGTTAAATATATCATATAGGAGAAACACACAGTGATATTTGAGAAGTGAAATGAAGTTTATTGGATTTACAGAAAGTGTGCTATAATTGTTTAAACAAAATTAGGCAGGTGCATAAATTTGGGCACCACAAAAAAGAAATGAAATCAATATTTAGTAGATCCTCCTTTTGCAGAAATTACAGCCTCTAAACGCTTCCTGTAGGTTCCAATGAGAGTCTGGATTCTGGTTGAAGGTATTTTGGACTATTCCTATTTACAAAACATCTTTAGTTCATTCAGGTTTAATGGCTTCCGAGCATGGACAGCTCTCTTTAAGTCACACCACAGATTTTCAACTATATTCAGGTCTGGAGACTGAGATGGCCATTCCAGAACGTTGTACTTGTTCCTCTGCACAAATGCCTTAGTGGATTTTGAGCAGTGTTTAGGGTCATTGTCAGTGACAAAGCTGGCGCAGATTCAGCTTTGTCACTGATTCCTTGGCATTGGTCTCCAGAATCTGCTGATACTGAGTGGAATCCATGCGTCCCTCAACATTGACAAGATTCCCAGTCCCTGCACTGGCCACACAGCCCCACAGCATGATGGAACCACCACCATATTTTACTGTAGGTAGCAGGTGTTTTTCTTGGAATGCTGTGTTCTTTTTCCTCCATGCATAACGCCCCTTGTTATGGCCGAATAACTCAATTTTAGTTTCACCAGTCCACAGCACCTTATTCCAAAATGAAGCTGGCTTGTCCAAATGTGCTTTAGCCCACCTCAAGTGCCACTTTTTGTGCTGTGGGAGGAGAAAAGGCTTCCTCTGCATCACTCTCGCATACAGCATCTCCTTGTGTAAAGTGTGCCGAATGGTTGAACGATGCACAGTGACTCCATCTGCAGCAAGATGATGTTGTAGGTCTTTGGTGCTGGTCTGTGGGTTGACTCTGACTGTTCTCACCATTCGTCGATGTAACGGATCACCTGGCACCCCGACTGAGTGCCTCCGTTGCTAGATGCTCCTAGTGCTTTCCGAGGACTCCAAGCACTCCACTTGACACCGTACGCACTGCAGACCCCACGAACCGCCGTAGCTTGGTTGGGGTCTCACCGTCCTCCACCCACGCTGGACCTACTACAAGGCTCCAGGCTCCAGTGGGTGAACCTCTCCTACAGCCAGAGAGCAGGAACAGCTCTTACAAGAGCTAGTAGTTATGCCAGGGGAGTATAGCAAATCTTCAGCGTATAGCAATCCCCCAGTTTGATCAGTTATCCAAACACCAGTCTCAACATGATGAAGGATAAAACAGGAACACTTTATTGAGGGCTACCCGTCCGTATTTATGCAGGTCCCCATCTGGTGGACACGCCCCCAGGGGACCAGAATGGAGACTGCGACACACCGAACAGATACAACACATCCCCACAATGCATCATGGTTTCCTCCTCTCTGCCCCAGAGACAACCGAGGGATAATCCAATTATCTCTCAGGACAAAGGGGAGATCGCCAATACACATGTGGGGACAACAGGACAGAAATCACCATTTAAACACACAATGTCACACCCTCCCAGCAAACACAGACATTTAACATATTCCCAGATAGTTCAAGTCTGAGTGCATATCATTAGGTGAATGGCACTCAGACCACACGAATACAATTAAACTAGCCATCTGGGTACCCTCACATAACAAAATACAATTCCAAAGACAGATTTAAGCTGTGCGGCCGGCCTGTCTTCTTTAAAGTTAGTATGGGCCATAATCCTGAGGCAGGAGGCTTGCAACCAGCCCCCTCCAAAACACAGTGGCGAGGTTGGTTTCGTCACACATCTCCCCCTCCCAGGGAAGACTAACCAGATACCTGACCTCACGGTCAGTACCTGAGTTAGTCTGGCAGTCCAACCACAACCCCATACTGGACCTGTTGAATTTTGGGGCCTGGCTCTGTTCTGTATGTCCCCAGCTGTTGAGTGGGCATCTGCGACTCCTTGCTGCCTTGTGGTTCTCCAGCTTGGAGCTGTAGGTACTTGGTGGGCAGAGGCCGACTGCGCTCTGCCCAGATGCCAGCTCTTCCGCGGGGGTAGCCTGTGGAAAGTCCGGCTCTGAAGAAGAGGGTAGGGGAGGGCAGAGGCCGACTGCGCTCTGCCCAGATGCCAGCTCTTCCGCTGGGGTAGCCGGTGGGGAGTCCGGCTCTGGAGAAGAGGATAGGGGAGGGCAGAGGCCGACTGCGCTCTGCCCTGATGCCAGCTCTTCCACTGGGAAGAAATCAGTGGGTAGCGCAGGCTCATCCCCTGCCCCCAGAACTCTGTTGGGAAGTAGCTGGGAAGGGGAGGGCTCGCTTACCTCCTCCTCCTGGTATCCCTGCGGAGATGGATGGGGATCTGGACCGACTGTCCAGCATCCCTGTAGGACTGGCACCGAGCCCGTGGTCTCATCTGCGCCCATGCAGAGGGGCTTGTGTTCCCCTTTTCCCGGTATCTCCGGCTGCTGGTGGAAGGTGAGGCCGGTTGCCTCTCCTCCCCAGGACTCTGGTTGCTGTAAGGCAGAGGGACCCCGCATCTCCTCCCCCTGGAACTCAGGTTGCCGCTGGGGAGAGAGACCGGTTGTCTCCTCTCCCTGTGATATGCACTGCCGCTGGAGATCTGGGCAGGCGGCCCAGCATCCCTGTAGGGCCGGTAGAGAGACCTCGGTCCCATCTCCACCTGCCATCTGTGGGTCCTTCCAGGACCAGTCTGTGAGGTCCCTGCAGACCCCACGAACCGCCGTAGCTTGGTTGGGGTCTCACCGTCCTCCACCCACGCTGGACCTACTACAAGGCTCCAGGCTCCAGTGGGTGAACCTCTCCTACAGCCAGAGAGCAGGAACAGTTCTTACAAGAGCTAGTAGTTATGCCAGGGGAGTATAGCAAATCTTCAGCGTATAGCAATCCCCCAGTTTGATCAGTTATCCAAACACCAGTCTCAACATGATGAAGGATAAAACAGGAACACTTTATTGAGGGCTACCCGCCCGTATTTATGCAGGTCCCCATCTGGTGGACACGCCCCCAGGGGACCAGAATGGAGACTGCGACACACCGAACAGATACAACACATCCTCGCAATGCATCATGGTTTCCTCCTCTCTGCCCCAGAGACAACCGAGGGATAATCCAATTATCTCTCAGGACAAAGGGGAGATCGCCAATACACATGTGGGGACAACAGGACAGAAATCACCATTTAAACACACAATGTCACACCCTCCCAGCAAACACAGACATTTAACATATTCCCAGATAGCTCAAGTCTGAGTGCATATCATTAGGTGAATGGCACTCAGACCACACGAATACAATTAAACTAGCCATCTGGGTACCCTCACATAACAAAATACAATTCCAAAGACAGATTTAAGCTGTGCGGCCGGCCTGTCTTCTTTAAAGTTAGTATGGGCCATAATCCTGAGGCAGGAGGCTGGCAACCAGCCCCCTCCAAAACACAGTGGCGAGGTTGGTTTCGTCACAGTCGCTTCTGTCTATCCTAGATTTTTCTTGGTCTGCCACTTCGAGCCTTAACTTGAACTGAGCCTGTGGTCTTCCATTTCCTCAATATGTTCCTAACTGTGGAAACAGACAGCTGAAATCTCTGAGACAGCTTTCTGTATCCTTCCCCTAAACCATGATAATGAACAATCTTTGTCTTCAGGTCATATGAGAGTTGTTTTGAGACCCCCATGTTGCTACTCTTCAGAGAAAATTTAAAGAGGGGGGAAACTTACAATTGACCCCCTTAAATACTCTTTCTCCTAATTGGATTCATCTGTGTATGTAGGTCAGGGGTCACTGAGCTTACCAAACACATTTGAGTTCCAATAATTAGTTCTAAAGGTTTTGGAATCAATAAAATGACAACAGTGCCCAAATTTATGCACCTGTCTAATTTTGTTTAAACAATTATAGCACACTTTCTGTAAATCCAATAAACTTCATTTCACTTCTCAAATATCACTGTGTGTGACTCCTATATGATATATTTAACTGACATTTTTTATCATAACAACCAACGATTTATACAGGAAAATCATGACGATTAACAAGGTTGCCCAAACTTTCGCATCCCACTGTACCTCCAGCCACATAATCACTTGATCTTTTCTGTACGGTGAATGCCTAATTGTTGGGGCCTCGGAGGAATTCAACACCTGTGATGACTATGTGCTATTGAATTTCACCTATTATCATTTGGGGTTTATTCAAGAGGGGAGATTTCGTTAGCCATGTTTTTAATCCAATTTTATATTTTTAGTTCTTTTAAATCTATGTATTTAACATATATTTGTACTGGCCTGCAGTAAAATGTATATCCAATGACCGTCTAATATACCTCCAGCCACTTAATCACTTGATCTTTTCTGTCTTGTGAATGCCTAATGTTTGGGGCCTGTACTCCACTGGCCTGCAGTAAAATTGATATCCAATGACCGTCTAATATACCTCCAGCCACATAATCACTTGATCTGTTCTGTACGGTGAATGCTTAATGTTTGGGGCCTGTACTCCAGTGGGCTACAGTAAAATTGTTATTCAGTGACCGCATAATGTACCTCGAGCCACATAATCACAATTTCTTTTATGTCAGGTGAATGCCTAAATTTTAGGGCCCGTACTCCCGTGGCCTAAAAAATTTTTTTTCTAGATTCTAGCAGGGCACATTTTTGAGAATTTCCCTTTAAGACGCATAAAAATGGCATATGATTAAAAAACATTTTTTTTTTGTGGGAATTTTTGTCATTGATCCCCCTCTAGTATGTTACTGTCCATGTTGTGGGACTATTTGTGCACTTCTAGTATGTATTTGGTGGCTGCAAATATGACCTGAAGGTTTTTCAGGTTCGCCTGCTATTAAAGTGAATGGGGCCCGCTGCAAACTTGTGGTTCGCGAACATTTGATCGCATTTGCGCATCTTTCCGGCTGATTCGTCCATTACTAGTTGACATCTGTGTTTGATCATCATCATCAGAGATGCGCTGCGGCGGTCGTCCCACATCCTCATCCTTTAACATAAGTGGTTGGGCATCAGTGCACTCAATCTCTTCCACTTCTGGGCAGGGCTAGGTAGATGGCCCATGGAAACCTCGCCAGCAAAGTCATCAAAAAGCCATCAATAAGTGACTGTTGCATGACGGGGCTCAGACTGCTTAGCTGATTTGCAAGGGGTTAAGAGGAAAGGCGGATGTCCGTGGGCCACCTGTGCCCACTCTGCGCTTTTAGCAGTGGACTGTGTGAAAGACAATGTGAAGGAACTGGAGGCACTCTAAGCCATCCAATCTACTACTTCCTCTACTTGTTCTTGCCTCACCATTCTTAGAGCGTTATTCGGGCCTACTAAATGACACAGAACGTCCTGTCGCCTGCGTGCACCAGAGGAAGGTATTTAATTTGGGCGCGTAACTGGCACAGAACGACTATGTCCTTAACTATTGTATTTCCGTATCACTGGTGCAAAGGAGTAGTATTGCACCAACCAAAAATGACTACAGGTCACCCACAGTCTGAAAAGCACGATTAAGTATTGTATTTCTGTGTCACTGGTGCAGATGTGTTGTTTTGCACTGATCAATAATGCCTACAGGTCACCAACACACTTTTTCTTTAAATAATAAAAGTCTAACACTCTCCCTGCCTGCAGCTGCGTCCTGTCAATATTTTAGTTAGAGCAGAATGGCGGTGCACCATGTGATCCGGCATTTATGCAATGGTGCGCCGGCCAATCACAGCCATGCCAATCCTAGGCATGACTGTGATGGCTTCAAAGTGCCCACAGCTTAAACGATTGTTGATTTGCTGCGCTACGGCTTTTCAACAAGCTTTATTTAAACTACGAACAACGAACATGAACACAGACTTTGGTGCCAACTTTAGTAAAGGCAGAAGTTTATTTTTCACAACTGACTCCCTTACTGACACCTGCACCATATGCTGGCCACTGCACCCAACACCTCCTTCTTTGCACCCACACCAAACCTAAAAAATTAATGGCTGCCCAACAACCACCAGGAAAGTAGACAACTAGAAGCTGTTGCTCAAGCACCTTCCCATAGGGGTGTTACCCTAAATACCCTAGGGCAGTCTGCCAATGGCTGAGACTGATTAGGTTGTGCATGTACTGACCCTTTAAGAAAAAAAATATAAAAAAGATAGAGTGCACATGCACCCTACAGACAGAGGAAGGCACAACAGGAAGACGTAGGCCACAGCGTGCATAAAGTGGATGAGCAGTGCTACAGAGATGCCCACTGGGAATGAGCAGGATGTTGCTGGCAGGCCCAAAATGTCAGATCCACCAAGCAAGGGACTGGGTAAGTATTCCAGCGGCCATGCCTGTCCAGAGAAGCGAGGTTGTGGTGGGCATGGACTGACGATATAAAACTGAAAATGGCATAAAGATTACAATAAGTAACACATTTTGTGTACAAAAATGGGGTGTTTTTAACAATATTTGCTAGTTTTTTAACATCATGATTCTGGCTTGAATGGAATGATACATTTCCTCTTGTGTGTACCTTCATATTGTTCTTGTTTTTGCTGACTTGTTAAAGACGTTGTGCATAAAACAACACCTGTCAGGTTGTACCTGTCAACTTTTCCTAAGTCTTCACTTCAATCTCCATGCTCCCGCTGCGCTCCATTGTTTATAACCCAAACTTCCAGGTAGTGGGTGTCAATGAGCAGCAGCCACAACATTTCCCTTAGTGCTGCAAGATCAGGAAGAAATTTATATGCCTACTTCACGCCTTACTTGGGCCAAAAACTCCACCCACTACACCCTCCATCATTCTCTTGCCGTCTCCTCCTAAGGTTTCCACACAGCTTCGATATGAGCAGTGCACTCTGCTTACCCTGCTTGTGGATTAAGGTGGTTGGCCTGCCCATTCCAATATCATATTGGTCTGACATCATGACTATTTGGGGTAGGATTCGACTGAAGCGATCACGGGATGCTTCGTCGTTATGTCAGAGAAAATACAGTCTGCACCAAGGGTGCAGGAACGTGACCACTATCCTGGTCTCTGTAGTAAAAAAGTAAGACTAGTTGCATGGCCTGGCAGGGGAAGCACGGGGAAAGAAAAATATTTATACCTGAATAACCCCTTTAAATTTGATAAATTGCTGTATTGTTCAGTAAAGTTGACTGTTATTTGCTGAATAAAGATGAGCACATTTCATATTTTGAAATTCGTTCACGCTTTATTTGGTGGTAAAAGCAGAATTGATTTATGGATTCTGTTACCACGGACATTAACGCAATTCTATGACGGAATGCATAACGGAATGCCTTTAGAGGCATTCCGTTATTTATTCTGTCATAATAGAAGTCTATAGGCTGCAAAACTGATCCGTCCCGTTTCTGTTATGCAGGGGAGTCCTCTCCTACATAACGGAAACCGGACTGATCCATTATGTAGGCGATAGATTTCTATTATGACGGAATGAATAACGGATTGCTTCTAAAGGCATTCCGTTATGCATTCCGTCATAGAATTGCGTTATGGTCCATAGTAACTGAATCCATAACGCAATTCTGCTTTTACCACCAAACGAAGCGTGAACAAATTTCATAACATGAAATTCGCTCATCTCTATTGCTGAACCTGGCTGTGTCTTTGTTATTTGTAAGACTCGATTCACACGCCCACAATTGTTTTGTGGTCCGCAAATTGCGGATCTGCAAATCACGAACACCGGCCATGTGCTTTCCGCATTTTGCGGACCGCACATGTCCGGCACTTTAAATAGAAATGCCTTTTCTTGTCCAGTGTCTGCGGACAAGAATAGGACTTGTTCTAATTTTTTGTGTAACGGAAGTGTGGATGCGGACAGCCCCATTGAAATGAATGGGTCCTATCCGTTCGGAAATGTTGCAGAACGGATCCGGACCCATTTTGCGGATGTGTGAATAGACACTGAACTTGGCTTATAGATGGCTGACCAAATGCCTGTCTGTCCTGCATACAAAAATCTGGCACCATAATGGTATTCTACCCCACAGATATAAATAGTATGAAGTTTATTATATTATTTTGCTGTATAACTTTATGCTGAACGTAATGTAACATCCTCCAGGGTGAAGATTGCCCCCAAAGGCTTTCACCAGAGCATAAATACAGATATAAGACAGGAGTCATTCTGCTGATCGGTGGAGGACAGCTTGTCTCCTCACAGATTAGACATTTAGAAGACTTTTACTGTCCACATTTCTATTAATAAGTCATTTTATGTAACATGAGAAATGAAGAACAGATCTGTGTACCTTCCCTGTACAAGGCGAGTATCACGATACAACATGAGCTCTTAATCCAAGCTATGATTTAGATTGTTATAATTATCAATGCGGTTAATATCGCTATCCTAATTATTGTTATTTCCCATGACCTGTCTATGAATAATATTTAGATAATTAGCACAGACTGATGTCAGACGATGCCTGATAATTGAATATACCGCTACATAGACACTGCTTATCTCTTTCTACAGGAGAGGTCTGTTACTAATCACTATAAAGAAAGAAGCGGGGAGGCGGCACTCACCAAAAGTAGATATTCTTTATTCCGATAGTCGTACATTTACATCGGTACTATCATGGGGCGAACACAGATGGTGCAGGCAAGAAGCTTGTGGCGACGGCCGTTTCGCAACTCAGTGCTTCCTCAGGCCTGAGGAAGCGCTGAGGCGCGAAACGGCCATCGCCACAAGCTACTTGCCTACGCTATCTGTGTCCGCCCGGCGCCCCATGATAGTACCGATGTAAATGCATGACTACTGGAATAAAGAATATCTACTTTTGGTGAGTGCCGCCTCCCCGCTTCTTTCTTTATATCGATTTGCAAGACTTAAGGCTGAGCAGTTACTGGAAACTGAGTGCTGGATTCTGAAAGGAACTTACAGCAGTACCACCCTCCTTTTTTGTTTTCTCTGGGACTTGTTTATTTTCTCTTACTAATTACATTTGCCTCCCACTGACTGACTGAAATGTAATGCCCCCTCACTATTATTTAAAAAAAGAGTTTCGCGGCAGCTGGGGTGTGTATTATTACAGTTCTGGGTCACACAGACAAAACTCAACTGCTGCAAAACATCAAGATATGAAGTGCACCTCAGCGGCTGCAAAGTATCATAATACACACATTTTATGCTGCACTTTAGAACAATACATACCACAGAACAATGTAGTAAACACCTCAGCCTCCGCAGAAGCTCATCATATACTTCCAGTTGCCACATAACATCATAATGTACTGCAGAGCATGGTGTTTGTTATGATGAGGTATATTGTGATGCTCTGTAGCAGCTCAGGGTTATAATATGATAGCTTACATTAGTTGAGTTTTGTCTTCCAATGTTCTACTGCAGCTGATGCGTGTATTGGGTTTATGCAGAAGCTGAGGTCTGTTTCTAAGACTCTGGAGAAACTGAGGTGTGTATAATGAGGTTCTGCAGAAGCTGAGGTCTTCTGCTAAGATTCTGGAGCAGCTGGGGTGTGTATTATGAGATTCTGCAGAAGCTAAGGTCTGCTAAGATTCTGGAGCAGATGAGGTGTGTATTATGAAGGTCTGCAGAAGCTAAGTTCTTCTGCTAAGATTCTGGAGCAGCTGGGGTGTGTATTATGAGGTTCTGCAGAAGCTGAGGTCTTCTGCTAAGATTCTGGAGCAGATGAGGTGTGTATTATGAGGTTCTGCAGCAGAAGTTGAGGTTATAAAATTCTGCAGTAGCTGATGTACAGTATGTATTATGATGTGGGTACTATGAGGTTCTGCAGCAGCTAATGTATGTATAATTGAGACACTTCAATGTATAATATGCAGATGCTGAATAACCTAAATTAAGAGAAATTGTGCACTACATGTCAGTCAATTAATCTGTAGTTGGCATAGCACCAGAGGAACCTTTCTATGACTTCCAACAAACTGTTTCTTCAGCAGATGGTAAGCATTGCCCATATAGCACTGTTAACCTCTGTATAATGGTCATGTTCTGAATCAGAATGTGATGACTATACAAATATTATTTTACAGAAAGGCAATGGAAACGTTCCACTAATATGTACTATAAGATAATAATCATTTAATATTATGTATAGGGACACATCACTGGAGCTCACAATCTAATGTCTCAATCATGGACTGAATAGACCAGAGATAACAGTAGGTCTTTAAACTGCAGGCAGAGCATATAAATCTTTCCAGCAAGAGTTGTCACTCCAATTTTATTTCTGCTGAGCAAATATCAGTCTTGGAATAAAGTTATGTACAGTTGGTTCCTTCTAATAAATTGTAATAAGTGGGCGGCAGCACTCTATGGGAGCTGAGATGTACGCAATCATGAGCTACAGTGGTGGTTTTCACTCTTCTGCCTCTGGTCTTGTGAAATTCCAGATTACCTTGTATTTTTGAGAATCAGAATTTCTAGACTATAATGCCTCATGCACAGGTGGGCAGAGATGTGTGAACTGAGCATGTAGGGTATTATTGAGCTGTTGGCCCCCCATGTGCTGCCATATAGTGTAACTGTATGGCACCATATTTGAGAGGTATTCTCTTCTATCTGGAGAGGGGGGCACTATAGTAATCTGGCTTCTGATCTAACATGGCACAATTTATTTTCTGTTAGAGTCGCATGTTAAAACTGCTTATGGATACAGTATGGACCTATGTTGGTATAGTATTATTACAGCAGAACTTATACTGAGCCATTATATAGTCCTCAGCATGAGGTCTAAGGCTGAGGCTGCATGCTGACAGAAAATCTAATTAAAATCATAGTTGTGATGCAGCTCCATTGATTCCCTTTAAAGAAAAAAGAAATGATGAGTGAGAGTGTTTGCTGGTAGTTCTGCTTGCTTTCTGCATTACCTTCAATCCCATATTAATATTTAAAAAATGTATATTAACTAAAAATCCTAAACTAGTAAAGTACGATTATAATAATTATGCATATTTTATTTTTAGAATATGGTTCAGCATTGGATGGCTGCGATAAACCAAACTTATTTTTGTGATTTTATCCTATTAGGATTTTCAGGGGAAAAGGTTTTGCTGTCACTTCTTATACTCACCATCTACACAATGATCCTCCTGGGTAACATGATCATATTTAGTGTTATACGAATCGATCACCGTCTCCAGACCCCCATGTACTTTTTCTTGAGTTATTTATCCATATTAGATATCTGTTACTCTACGGTCACCCTCCCAGCTATGCTGGTCAATGCAATCACTGGAAATAGGAGGATATCCTTCAACAGATGCTTCACCCAACTCTACTTCTTTGTCTCTCTTGGAGGATCAGAATGTCTTCTTCTAGCTGCCATGGCTTATGACCGATACGTGGCAATATGTAACCCCCTCCATTACTCTGTCATTATGAATAAGAGGTTCTGCTCATACTTGGTAGGAGGATCATGGTTTAGTGGTTTCTTGAACTCAGTCCTTCATACCTTCATGACCTCTAAATTGACTTTTTGTGAACCGCAGAATGTCAACCACTTCTTTTGTGATGTCCCCCCCATGTTAAAGGCAGCCTGCACTGATACACATACTAGTCAGTTGCTACTATACGTAGTCAGCATCTTTCTGGGGATGACACCATTTGTATTTGTCATCATTTCCTATGTAAAGATAATCTCCACTATTTTACAGATCCGTTCAGCAGTGGGAAGACGGAAAGCCTTCTCCACCTGCTCATCCCACCTCATTGTCGTTACAGTATTCTATGTGACTGCTAATTTTAACTATATTGGTCCAGCTCCTGGAGATTCATTTGACATTGAAAGGCTCTCATCTGTGCTATACAGTGTTTTAACCCCTTTATTTAATCCCATTATTTACTGTCTGAGAAACAAAGATGTCAGGAGAGCTCTGGCAAAGGCTTTGACTGGGAAATATAATTTGAAATAATGAAGTATTTTTATGCAGTGGGATAAATAAAAAAGAGCTGGTCTTAAAACACCTAATTTGGTGCGGGGTTTAGCCAACCAACACAGAGGGAGCTAGTGTTTGTTTCCCAACACAAAATCCTTTCCATTCCCATTAGGTCAATTTCTACATTTACAAACAACACAGTCCCTTTGGAGAGGAGAGTCCTGCACAGGTACTCACCACCCACTAGCAAAGGAGATGGGACCAACCAGGGCTCTTTTTTCCAAATTCCAGCTTGTAAGTACGTTCTTGACTTGTTGCTATGTTCTTGTTATACAGTGGATATGAAAAGTCTACACACCCCTGTTAAAATGTCAGGTTTCTGTGATGTAAAAAAATGAGACAAAGATAAATCATTTCAGAACTTTTTCCACCTTTAATGTGACCTATAAACCGTACAACTCAATTGAAAAACAAAGTGAAATCTTTTAGGTGGAGGGAAGAAAAAATATAAAAATAAAATAATATGGTTGCATAAGTGTGCACACCCTTAAACTAATACTTTGTTGAAGCACCTATTGATTTTATTACAGCACTGTCTTTTTGGGTATGAGTCTATCAGCATGGCACATTTTGACTTGGCAAGATTTGCCCACTCTTCTTTGCAAAAACACTCCAAATCTGTGAGATTGCGAGGGCATCTCCTGTGCACAGCCCTCTTCAGATCATCCTGCTAGGCCATTCCAAAACTTTAATCTTCTTCTGGTGAAGCCATTACTTTGTTGATTTGGATGTGTGCTTTGGGTCGTTGTTATGCTGAAAGATGAAGTTCCTCTTCATGTTCAGCTTTCTAGCAGAAGCCTGAAGGTTTTGTGCCAATATTGACTGGTATTTTGAACTGTTCATAATTCCCTCTAGATTAACTAAGGCCCCAGTTCCAGCTGAAGAAAAACAGCCCCAAAGCATGATGCTGCCACCACCATACTTCACTGTGGGTATGATGTTCTTTTGGCGATATGCAGTGTTGTTTTTGAGCCAAACATATCTTTTTGATTTATGGCCAAAAAGTTCAACCTTGGTTTCATCAGACCATAACACCTTTTCCCACATGCTTTTGGGAGACTTCAGATGTGTTTTTGCAAAATGTAGCCTGGCTTGGATGTTTTTCTTCTTAAGAAAAGGCTTTCATCTTGCTACTTGCCCCATAGCCCAGACATATGAAGAATACGGGAGACTGTTGTCACATGTACCACACAGCCAGTACTTGCCAGATATTCCTGCAGCTCCTTTAATGTTGCTGTAGGCCTCTTCGTAGCCTCCAAGATCAGTTTTCTTCTCGTCTTTTCATCAATTTTGGAGGGACGTCCAGTTCTTGGTAATGTCACTGTTGTTCCATATTTTCTCCACTTGATAAAGACTGTCTTCACTGTATTCCATGGTATATCTAATGCCTTGGAAATTCTTTTTTACCCATCTCCTGACTGATACCTTTTAACAATGAGATCCCTCTGATGCTTTGGAAGGCTTTTGCTGTGATATGCAAATAAGAAAATTTCAAGAAAGACCAACTAGAGCAGCTGAACTTTATTTGGGGTTAATCAGAGGCACTTTAAATGATGTCAGGTGTATGCTGACTCCTATTTAACACGATTTTGAATGTGATTGCTTAATTCTGAACACAGCTAGATCTTCATGTCTGTGGAATGTAAACTATTTGAAGGTATTCTAAGAAAGGAGATGCAAAAGGATATAGTAGTGAATAAACTAATAACTGATAAGCAGCATAGATTCACGTAAAACAGGTCATACCAAAGTGCAAATCTGGATGTTGTTCATGCAACTGATGTGATATATATGGATTTTGCTAAAGCATTTGAAAAACAACCAAAATGGAGGCTTGTGCTGAAGCTAAAAATCCAGAAACTACGGGACAATATATGCATATAGGTAAATAATTGGCCACAGGAGAGAAAACAAAGAGAATTAGGCCTAATAGGAAAATATATTTATGACTTATACTGAGGATAGGTCATCAGTATCAGATCTGCAGGGTGCGACACCCAGGACCCCCGCCGATCAGCTGTTAGAAGAGGCCTTGAGCACTGCAGCTTCTTCTTAGGCCAGTGACATCACTGATCACTGTATATCAGTCACATGATGTAGTTGCAGCCCAGCCCTATTCAAGTCAATACCAAGCACTGTCAACTATATGATGTAAGGTGCTGTCATTGGATAGCTGCTCCTTGAAACAACTGATCAGTGGGGACTGGGAACCCCGCTGATGTGATAATGATGATCTATCCTGAGAAAGTCATCGTTATCTTTTCCAGGATAACCTCTTTTATCCCTTTATCAATGATCTTGGACAGGATTGAGAGAAAAGTGTCAGTTAGCTTGCTGCATTTTCAAAGTGCTGCTTTTATAAGTGCATTGGAGATATTCAGGAGACTAACTTAGACTAACTTAGAGCTTTTCCACTGTAGCAGAACTTCAGCTGTGTTTCTAGTGGATACTCAGACACTGCTTCCAAACAGCAGAACTTCAGCTATGTTTCTGGTGGATACTCAGACACTGCTTCCAAACAGCAGAACTTCAGCTGTGTTTCTGGTGGATACTCAGACACTGCTTCCAAACAGGTAAGGAATTTGTTAAACAGGTTCTCACTATTGTCTGATTGCAAATGAGCATAGGTGATTAAGGTGTTAAATTTGTTGTTTGGGGAAGAGCTTTTGTGGGAGTGTGTGTATATATAGCCACATAGTATTAGCTTGCCTAATTATAGCTTGCTGCATTCTCAAAGTGCTGCATTTATAAGTGCATTGGAGATATTCAGGAGGTAATCTGGAGGTGAAAACAATCTAAAAAAGTAAGATTTGTTTGTTTAAAATCTTTCCCCTCTTTAACCTCCCTGGTGGTATGATTATGTCAGGAATTTTGTACCAAAAGTGGTACCATTTTTTACATAAATATTTATGGATTCAAATGACATTAAAATGGCAGGCAAGGGGCACTGTACAGTCATCAAATGTCAGATCTGAGGTTATACAGTGTAATCCTCCCAGATTACAATGTATAACCTCTTTTATGTGTGTTTGTCACTTTTTATGTTTATATTTATTTAAATTTCCCGCCCAGTTCTGCTCCCATACGCAGCTGCTGCTCGCAGGGAATGGAACCAGGAAGTCAAATGCCGGCCAATGTTCTGCCAGATCTCTATACCTTGCGAAAAGTCTATACCGGAAGTGACGCGGCCGCACATGAATCAGCTGGAGGAGGGTGTGCCAGGACTCTGCACAAGTGCACATCCACTGGCTTAGGAAAGAATAATTGCAGCGCCGCGAATAGAAGTACTTCGTGCACCGCGCGTGAGCACTTAGGGGTATAGAGATTTTGCAGTGCAAAATGTTGCATCAGATCTCCCTACCCTTGAGTGTGCACGCAGCGCACAAATCATCAGATCAAATCAGGATGAACTGCAACTGATTATTTGTGCGCGCGTGTGCACTCAGGGGTAGGGAGATCTGATGCAACATTGTGCACTGCAAAATCTCTATACCTCTAAGTGCGCACGCGCGGTGCACAATGTACTTCTATCTCGGCGCTGCAAAGATTCTTTTCTAAGCCAGTAGATGTGTGCTTGCGCACACCCTCCTCCAGCTGATTCCTGTGCGGCCGCATCACTTCCAGTATAGAATTTTCGCAAGGTATGGAGATCTGGCAGAACACAAGCAGAGGACATCGCCAGATCGCTGGCAGAAGGTGAACGACTCTGCAATGTTACCCCTGAGCGTGATTCGGGGTTACCGCTCCTGGCAGCGAAAATTTACCCTGAGTCACGCTCGGGAATACCGTCAGGGAGGTTAAAATGGCAGATATGATTATGTGCAGGAATTGTTGTGCTTTAATTTCAGGTTCCACTCTTCGGAGGTTTGGATACTGTCTGATCTGTAGACAGCTCTCCATAATGCAGCAGGAAATTGCATTTTGAAATCTGAGATTTGTTAATTAACTGTTAAACAAACTCAGGCTGGGAATGTTGCAATGCCACTACCACAGAGGCCCCTTAGAAATGGAAGATGGGTTACTGCAGGTTATGGTAGACTGAGAATTGTGGATAGAAGACAAGTCCCACAGTCTGTGTCTCTCCATAATTCATTTGCAGCACTTTCAGAGCACAAGAGAAACATGGGGGATGGCTCAGGCACAGTGGGTGAGGAACAATCATCTCCCATGCCTAAAGTATGCAAGACTGCAGCCAAAGACAAAAAGGAGGTGAGGACTGATAGTAAGCAGCTGTTGGTGGTCTATTCTATCATAAGAGGTGTGAAGTTTGAGGAAAATGGTTTTGTGAGATGTCTCCCTGGTGCTACCGCTAGCAGGGATAGGCGACGTATCCTTACTATTGTTAGGCAAGCAAAGCAGAAAAGGGAGGTGGATGTTATTGTCCATCTTGGGACAAATGTTCTGGCTTGCAATGAGGTTTCAAAGGTAAAGGAAGCTTTTCGCACACTTGGAAATGATATATGGGAGGTTGCATCAACTGTTTCATTTGCTGCAGTTTTGCCTGTGCATAGCCTTCAGCATGACAGGAAGATGCGCATTAAGGAATTCGATGTATGGCCTAGGTGAATGGTGTCTGAACCAAGGGTTTGGCTTTGTGTCTCATGTTAGCTCTCGTTGGAATGGAAAATAACTGTACAAGAAAGATGGTTTGCATCTTTCTCTCAAGGGAATGAATGTCCTCAGTGAACAGTTCCAAGTATTTGCTAAGGAGCATTGAACTAGGAAATGGGGGCAAAAGGGTGATAATCCAGCAGTCCGACTGCCAGAAGATGCCAGTAGCACAGAGGTTAAGAAATGACAAGCTCAGAGTCTTGTCTACAAATGCTCGCAGTTTAGGGAAAAGGATCAATGAACTTGAGTCTATAATGGCATCTGAGAATATAGATTTAGTGGCTGCTACTGAGACATGGTACAATGGGAGTAATGACTGGGATATAACAATACCAGGGTTCTCTATATATAGGAAAGACAGAGAAGGCAAGAAAGGGGAAGGGGTGGCCCTGTATGTGAAAGATTGCATAAAATCTAATTTAATACAAGTTAACGAGACCAATTTAATGTCGGTTTGGGTTACCTTGCAGCTTGACAATCATAAGGTAACTCGTGTAGGTGTGATATATAGACCACCTAGCCAAGTTAAAGAATTAGATGATCTACTAGTTGAGGAAATAGCTAAATGACATTGAAAGGGGAAGTTATCATTATGGGAGACTTTAATCTTCCTGATGTAAACTGGAAAACCAAAATAGCTAGTTCTGCCAGGAGTACAGATATTCTAAATTCCCTACTGGGATTATTTCTACAGCAAGTAGTTGATGAGCCAACCCGGAAGGAGGCAATTTTAGATTTAGTATTCACAAATGGGAATTTGGTATTGGATATTACTGTAGGGGAAAGCTTGGGATAAAGTGATCACCAGTCAGTGTGGTTTACTACAAGTACACACCACACAAAAACAAAAGTTTTAGATTTTAGATAAACTGACTTTTCTAAAATTAGATTAGTGGTATACGAGTCCCTATCAGATTGGAACAGTTTCAATGGAGTCTAGGAGAAACGGGACTACTTAAAAGTGGCACTATTAAAGGCAACAGATAATTGCATTAGGCTTGTCAGTAAAATCGAAAAAAGGAAGAGACCACTGTGGTACTCAGCAGAAGTGGCCAAAATCATTAAAAACAAAAAGATAGCATTTAGTAATTATAGAAAATAAAAAAAACGAGGATGACAGGCAAATTTATGAGATTAGGCAGAGAGAGGCCAAACAAGTTATAAGAGCTTCTAAAGCACAGGCAGAAGAGAAATTAGCTCAGTCAGTGAAAAAAGGTGATAAGACATTCTTCAGATACATAAATGAAAAAAGAAAACTAAAACAAGGAATTAACAAATTAAAAACAAAAGAAGAAAGGTATATGGAAGAAGATAAAGAACTAGCTGACTGCCTCAATGAATACTTCTGTTCAGTTTTTACAAAGGAAAATGAAGACAAAGGACCTCAGTTAGGAAGGAAGACTAATGAATCTTTTGATGCATGTATCTTTACAAAAGAAGAGGTTCTAAGTCAGGTGTCTAAAATTAATACAAATAAGACACAGGGGCCTGATGGGATACACCCAAAGCAATTAAAAGAGCTTAGCAGTGAACTAGCAAAACCATTAACAGATTTATTTAACCAATCACTGGTAACAGGAGTCGTCCCAGAAGATTGGAAATTAGCAAGTGTTGTGCCCATTCACAAGAAAGGTAGTAGGGAGGAATCGGGCAACTATAGGCCAGTAAGCCTGACATCAATCGTGGGGAAATTAATGGAAACCATACTTAAGGAGAGGATTGTAGAACATCTAAAATCCCATGGATTGAAAGATGAAAAACAGCATGGGTTTACTTCAGGAAGATCATGTCAAACTAATCTTATTGATTTTTTTGATTGGGTGACTAAAATAATAGATGACGGAGGTGCAGTAGACATCGCTTATCTAGACTTTAGTAAGGCTTTTGATACTGTCCCACATAGAAGGCTATTCAATAAATTAGAGTCTTTGGGCTTGTTGAATGGATTAGGCGGTGGCTGAGGGACAGACAACAGAGAGTTGTAGTCAATGGAGTATATTCAGACCATGGCCTTGTTACCAGTGGGGTACCTCAGGGATCTGTTCTGGGACCTATATTGTTTAATATCTTTATCAGCGAAATTGCAGAAGGCCTCGATGGTAAGGTGTGTCTTTTTGCTGATGACACAAAGATTTGTAACAGGGTTGATGTTCCTGGAGGGGTACACCGAATGGAAAAGGATTTAGGAAAAGTAGAGAGTAGAGGGAAGTCAGGTGGGCGTATGTATATGGATATATATATATATATATATATATATATATATATATGTTTCTGCCCCTTCTTTGATATGTGTATGTATGTACAGTCGCAATAAAAAGTATGTGAACCCTTTGGAATTATATGGATTTATGCACAAATTGGTCATAAAATGTAATCTGATCTTCATCTAAGTCACAACAATAGACAAACACAGTCTGCTTAAACTAATAACACAGAAAGAATTAAATGTTACCATGTTTTTATTGAACAAACCATGTAAACATTCACAATGCAGGTGGAAAAAGTATGTGAACCCTTGGATTTAATAACTGGTTGAACCTGCTTTGGCAGCAATATCTTCAACAAACGTTTCCTTTAGTTGCAGATCAGACGTGCACAACGGTCAGGATTAATTCTTGACTATTCCTCTTTACAGAACTGTTTCAGTTCAGCAATATTCTTGGGATGTCTGGTGTGAATCGCTTTCTGGAGGTCATGCCACAGCATCTCAATCGGGTTGAGGTCAGGACTCTGACGGGGCCACTCCAGAAGGCGTATTTTCTTCTGTTTAAGCCATTCTGTTGTTGATTTACTTCTATGCTTTGGGTCGTTGTCCTGTTGCAACACCCATCTTCTGTTGAGCTTCAGCTAGTGGACAGATAGCCTTAAGTTCTTCCTGCAAAATGTCTTGATAAACTTGGGAATTTAGTTTTCCTTCGATGATAGCAATCCGTCCAGGCCCTGAAGCAGCAAAGCAGCCCCAAACCATGATGCCCCCACCACCATACTTCACAGTTGGGATGAGGTTTTGATGTTGGTGTACTGTGCCTCTTTTTCTCCACACATAGTGTTGTGTGTTTCTTCCAAACAACTCAACTTTGGTTTCATCTGTCCACAGAATATTTTGCCAGTACTGCTGTGGAACATCCAGGTGCTCTTGTGCAAAGTGTAAACGTGCAGCAATGTTCTTTTTTTGGACGGCAGTGGCTTCCTGTGGTATCCTCCCATGAAATCCATTCTTGTTTAGTGTTTTATGTATCGTAGATTCGCTAACAGGGATGTTAGCATATGCCAGAGACTTTTGTAAGTCTTTAGCTGACAGTCTAGGATTATTCTTCACCTCATTGAGCAGTCTGCGCTGTGCTCTTGCAGTCATCTTTACAGGATGGCTACTCCTATGGAGAGTAGCAGCAGTGCTGAACTTTCTCCATTTATAGACAGTTTGTCTTACCGGGGACTGATGAACAGCAAGGCTTTTGGAGATACTTTTATAACCCTTTCCAGCTTTATGCGAGTCAACAATTCTTAATCGTAGGTCTTCTGAGAGCTCTTTTGTGCTAGGCATTATTCACATCAGGCAATGCTTCTTGTGAAAAGCAAACCCAGAACTG
Source organism: Bufo gargarizans (assembly GCF_014858855.1). Lineage (NCBI taxonomy): Eukaryota > Metazoa > Chordata > Amphibia > Anura > Bufonidae > Bufo > Bufo gargarizans. The sequence goes on from NC_058081.1 coordinate 622,121,679, forward strand.
GTGTGTGTTTTTTAAAGGGAAGGGCAGCTGCAACCAACACCTCAAATCTTATCTCATTGATTGGACTCCATTTGGCTGACACCTCACTCCAATTAGCTCTTGGAGATGTCATTAGTCTAGGGGTTCACATACTTTTTCCACCTGCACTGTGAATGTTTACATGGTGTGTTCAATAAAAACATGGTAACATTTAATTCTTTGTGTGTTATTAGTTTAAGCAGACTGTGATTGTCTATTGTTGTGACTTAGATGAAGATCAGATCAAATTTATGACCAATTTGTGCATAAATCCATATCATTCCAAAGGGTTCACATACTTTTTCTTGCAACTGTATATATATGGGCCCCTTTATATGGCCAATAGGGATATATACAGTGGGATGCGAAAGTTTGGGCAACCTTGTTAATCGTCATGATTTTCCTGTATAAATCGTTGGTTGTTTCGATAAAAAATGTCAGTTAAATATATCATTTAGGAGACACACAGTGATATTTTAGAAGTGAAATGAAGTTTATTGGATTTACAGAAAGTGTGCTATAATTGTTTAAACAAAATTAGGCAGGTGCATAAATTTGGGCACCACAAAAAAGAAATGAAATCAATATTTAGTAGATCCTCCTTTTGCAGAAATTAAAGCCTCTAAACACTTCCTGTAGGTTCCAATGAGAGTCTGGATTCTGGTTGAAGGTATTTTGGACCATTCCTCTTTACAAAACATCTTTAGATCATTCAGGTTTGATGGCTTCCGAGCATGGACAGCTCTCTTTAAGTAACACCACAGATTTTGAATTATATTCAGGTCTGGAGACTGAGATGGCCATTCCAGAACGTTGTACTTGTTCCTCTGCATAAATGCCTCAGTGGATTTTGAGCAGTGTTTAAGGTCGTTGTCTTGTTGAAAGATCCAGCCCCGACGCAGCTTCAGCTTTGTCACTGATTCCTGGACATTGGTCTCCAGAATCTGCTAATACTGAGTGGAATCCATGCATTCCTCAACTTTGACAAGATTCCCAGTCCCTGCACTGGCCACACAGCCCCACAGCATGATGGAACCACCACCATATTTTACTGTAGGTAGCAGGTGTTTTTCTTGGAATGCTGTGTTCTTTTTCCTCCATGCATAACGCCCCTTGTTATGGCCAAATAACTCAATTTTAGTTTCATCAGTCCACAGCACCTTATTCCAAAATGAAGCTGGCTTGTCCAAATGTGCTTTAGTCTACCTCAATCGGCACTTTTTGTGCTGTGGCGGAGAAAAGGCTTCCTCTGCATCATTCTCGCATACAGCATCTCCTTGTGTAAAGTGCGCTGAATGGTTGATGATGATGTTGTAGGTCTTTGGTGCTGGTCTGTGGGTTGACTCTGACTGTTCTCACCATTCGTCGCTTCTGTCTATCCGAGATTTTTCTTGGTCAAGCCTTAACTTGAACTGAGCCTGTGGTCTTCCATTTCCTCAATATGTTCCTAACTGTGGAAACAGACAGCTGAAATCTCTGAGACAGCTTTCTGTATCCTTCCCCTAAACCATGATGGTGAACAATCTTTGTCTTCAGGTCATTTAAGAGTTGTTTTGAGACCCCCATGTTGCTACTCTTCAGAGAAAATTAAAAGAGGAGGGAAACTTACAATTTACCCCCTTAAATACTCTTTCTCATAATTGGATTGACGTGTGTATGACAACAGTGCCTAAATTTATGCACCTGCCTAATTTTGTTTAAACAATTATAGCACACTTTCTGTAAATCCAATAAACTTCATTTCACCTCTCAAATATCACTGTGTGTGTCTTCTATATGATATATTTAACTGACATTTTTTATCGTAACAACCAACGATTTATACAGGAAAATCATGACGATTAACAAGGTTGCCCAAACTTTCGCATCCCACTGTATTTCCTGTATGGCAAGTGGGGACATATGTATGTCCCCTGTATGTGATGCCCCAGGTATATGCGAGTGTGTGTGTATATATAGATATGTGTGTATGTATTTGCACACATGTCTATGTATATACACTTATGTCAGCATGACAGTATGTATGTGGGCTTATTGCTACCCATTCATACCCCCGGTTTTGTATGTGTATGTCAAATAATAATATAGGCTGGCTCACAGTATTTTTGCATCAAATACAATATTTATTAATGTAAAATACAACTACGTAAATATCAACATATCAGCACAAATACATACAGTGGGGGAAATAATTATTTGACCCCTCACTGATTTTGTAAGTTTGTCCAATGACAAAGAAATGAAAAGTCTCAGAACAGTATCATTTCAATGGTAGGTTTATTGTAACAGTGGCAGATAGCACATCAAAAGGAAAATCGAAAAAATAACTTTAAATAAAAGATAGCAACTGATTTGCATTTCATTGAGTGAAATAAGTATTTGAACCCCTACCAACCATTAACAGTTCTGGCTCCCACAGAGTGGTTAGACACTTCTACTCAATTAGTCACCCTCATTAAGGACACCTGTCTTAACTAGTCACCTGTATAAAAGACACCTGTCCACAGAATCAATCAATCAAGCAGACTCCAAACTCTCCAACATGGGAAAGACCAAAGAGCTGTCCAAGGATGTCAGAGACAAAATTGTAGACCTGCACAAGGCTGGAATGGGCTACAAAACCATTAGCAAGAAGCTGGGAGAGAAGGTGACAACTGTTGGTGCGATTGTTCGAAAATGGAAGGAGCACAAAATGACCATCAATCGACCTCGCTCTGGGGCTCCACGCAAGATCTCACCTCGTGGGGTGTCAATGGTTCTGAGAAAGGTGAAAAAGCATCCTAGAACTACACGGGAGGAGTTAGTTAATGACCTCAAATTAGCAGGGACCACAGTCACCAAGAAAACCATTGGAAACACATTACACCGCAATGGATTAAAATCCTGCAGGGCTCGCAAGGTCCCCCTGCTCAGGAAGGCACATGTGCAGGCCCGTCTGAAGTTTGCCAATGAACACCTGAATGATTCAGAGAGTGACTGGGAGAAGGTGCTGTGGTCTGATGAGACCAAAATAGAGCTCTTTGGCATTAACTCAACTCGCTGTGTTTGGAGGAAGAAAAATGCTGCCTATGACCCCCAAAACACCGTCCCCACCGTCAAGCATGGGGGTGGAAACATTTTGCTTTGGGGGTGTTTTTCTGCTAAGGGCACAGGACAACTTATTCGCATAAACGCGAAAATGGACGGAGCCATGTATCGTGAAATCCTGAGCGACAACCTCCTTCCCTCTGCCAGGAAACTGAAAATGGGTCGTGGATGGGTGTTCCAGCACGACAATGACCCAAAACATACAGCAAAGGCAACAAAGGAGTGGCTCAAGAAGAAGCACATTAAGGTCATGGAGTGGCCTAGTCAGTCTCCGGACCTTAATCCAATCGAAAACCTATGGAGGGAGCTCAAGCTCAGAGTTGCACAGAGACAGCCTCGAAACCTTAGGGATTTAGAGATGATCTGCAAAGAGGAGTGGACCAACATTCCTCCTAAAATGTGCGCAAACTTGGTCATCAATTACAAGAAACGTTTGACCTCTGTGCTTGCAAACAAGGGTTTTTCCACCAAGTATTAAGTCTTTTTTTGTTAGAGGGTTCAAATACTTATTTCACTCAATGAAATGCAAATCAGTTGCTATCTTTTATTTAAAGTTATTTTTTCGATTTTCCTTTTGATGTGCTATCTGCCACTGTTACAATAAACCTACCATTGAAATGATACTGTTCTGAGACTTTTCATTTCTTTGTCATTGGACAAACTTACAAAATCAGTGAGGGGTCAAATAATTATTTCCCCCACTGTATACGTGTATATTGTATAGATATATACAGTGCGGAGCTCACGCACTAAACTATACAGACTGGAGTACTCCTAAAAAATAGATAAGACCTTATGGCTATACTGGACCTGCAAACTTTCAGTTGAAATCACAGAAAATGTCCACAGACTATATATCAATTTGCCTGTTCGTTGGAACCGAACAGGTTCAATAGCTGTCCTTATAACAGTAAGCTCTGTATTTAGGTACCTTTTGACGGTGATGATAATACTGCCTTTCAGATTGCAGCGTTCGCTCTCTCTCTCTCCACTTTGGGAGCGGGCTTCCGACACGTTCTCTCAGCGTCCCACGTGACCAGCTGGATGGCAAGTCGCTGGTTAGTGACATAGGTGCTTAGAGCCGTAGAGTTGGCGGAAGCTAATACAGCTACGATGTTGCTTGCTTGAGCCCGTCAGGTTACCAGGAGCTTGATGTAGCAGAGTTTGCTTGGTAGTTCGTTTGACTCTGTTCTGTAGCGTTGGTATACAAGCGGACAGGTAGATAATAGCATAGGGTTTCTTTCGATGGCTGAAAAAATCCTTTTGTTTAGCAGGATAAAAACCGCACCAGTAGCCTTGGTCTAATACACACTAGACGCGTTTCGGAACGTTGTTCCTTCCTCAGTAGTTGAATGTAGAATGCGCTATTGAACCTGTTCGGTTCCAACGAACAGGCAAATTGATATATAGTCTGTGGACATTTTCTGTGATTTCAACTGAAAGTTTGCAGGTCCAGTATAGCCATAAGGTCTTATCTATTTTTTAGGAGTACTCCAGTCTGTATAGTTTAGTGCGTGAGCTTCGCACTGTATATATCTATACAATATACACGTATATGTATTTGTGCTGATATGTTGATATTTACGTAGTTGTATTTTATATTAATAAATATTGTATTTGATGCAAAAATACTGTGAGCCAGCCTATATTATTATTTGATTTATTTGTCTTTTTTCAGCTGGTAACTGAAAGGCTGAGCTCCAGTAGTTTGCTGGTGGAGCCTTTCTAATAGTATTTAATTGTATGTGTATGTGTTTATAGATGTGCCCCAAGCATCTGTGAATATATACACTCACCTAAAGAATTATTAGGAACACCATACTAATACGGTGTTGGACCCCCTTTTGCCTTCAGAACTGCCTTAATTCTACGTGGCATTGATTCAACAAGGTGCTGATAGCATTCTTTAGAAATGTTGGCCCATATTGATAGGATAGCATCTTGCAGTTGATGGAGATTTGAGGGATGCACATCCAGGGCACGAAGCTCCCGTTCCACCACATCCCAAAGATGCTCTATTGGGTTGAGATCTGGTGACTGTGGAGGCCATTTTAGTACAGTGAACTCATTGTCATGTTCAAGAAACCAATTTGAAATGATTCGAGCTTTGTGACATGGTGCATTATCCTGCTGGAAGTAGCCATCAGAGGATGGTACATGGTGGTCATGAAGGGATGGACATGGTCAGAAACAATGCTAAGGTAGCCCGTGGCATTTAAACAATGGCCAATTGGCACTAAGGGGCCTGAAGTGTGCCCATAAAACATCCCCCACACCATTACACCACCTGCACAGTGGTAACAAGGCATGATGGATACATGTTCTCATTCTGTTTATGCCAAATTCAGACTCTACCATTTGAATGTCTCAACAGAAATCGAGACTTATCAGACCAGGCAACATTTTTCCAGTCTTCAACAGTCAAATTTTGGTGAGCTCGTGCAAATTGCAGCCTCTTTTTCCTATTTGTAGTGGAGATGAGTGGTACCCGGTGGGGTCTTTTGCTGTTGTAGCCCATCCGCCTCAAGGTTGTGCGTGTTGTGGCTTCACAAATGCTTTGCTGCATACCTCGGTTGTAACGAGTGGTTATTTCAGTAAACGTTGCTCTTCTATCAGCTTGAATCAGTCGGCCCATTCTCCTCTGACCTCTAGCATCAACATGGCATTTTCGCCCACAGGACTGCCGCATACTGGATGTTTTTCCCTTTTCACACCATTCTTTGTAAACCCTAGAAATGGTTGTGCGTGAAAATCCCAGTAACTGAGCAGATTGTGAAATACTCAGACCGGCCCGTCTGGCACCAACAACCATGCCACGCTCAAAATTGCTTAAATCACCTTTCTTTCCCATTCTGACATTCAGTTTGGAGTTCAGGAGATTGTCTTGACCAGGACCACAACCCTACATGCATTGAAGCAACTGCCATGTGATTGGTTGACTAGATAATCGCATTAATGAGAAATAGAACAGGTGTTCATAATATTTCTTTAGGTGAGTGTATATGTACTATGTACTATGTATATGTGTAGAGGGAAGTTGCATAATTGTGCATATGTGTGTATATATACAGTATATCGTATAACTTGTGTAGGGGATAAGGGTGTAAAAAGATGGAAATTCCAATGTTGTCTTTCTGGGTTTGTTTTTATGCTATTTACCATGTTGTATAAGTGACATTATAACTTTATTCTCTGGTGTGTTACAGTTACAATAGTTATAACTAAATAGTTATAAATAGTTACATAGTTTGTAAATTGTTTTATATTTTTGCACACAAAACAATAGATTTTCATTGTGTAACACCCCAGAGTGGTGTTACCACTACTGCACCCTGCTACTATCTCTAATGGGCTAACATAATGTCATCTTATCTATGTGTTTTTGTCCAGGTCCTATACAATGTGCATTCTGTGACACAGTGAGAGGTTTGGTCTGGGAAAACAGGTATTTTCCTCCCATGTGCTGCTGGGCTGACTTATAGCCAGGTGAGGTCAAATACCAGACCGGATTTTAAATACCGGTCTGGATTTTGGCTGTACTTATATAGAATGGAACTTACCATTCCATTCTAACCCACCTCTGGAGAGAAGTGGGCTAGTCCTACTTCCTGCAGAAAGGGAGGGGAGCGGTTAGTTCCAGTTTAGGTTTACCCCCTGCAAGGGGAAGGGTGTGCAGGGGCACGTCTCTGATGGATGTGCCCATGCCAGCCAGAGCACCCTAAGCTCTGCTAGCCATGGAGGCAAAAGCTTAAAGCCTCAAGAGCCAGGAGATTAGTTCCTCGGCTGAAGATAAGTCAGACTACAGAGTGAAGTGCAGCATCAAGAAGAATCTGAGTTATCCTGTCAGTAACAGCATATTTGTGCATTCTGTTTTAATGTGAGACAGAGTGGCTAGTGTTCCTTGCCAGCACATGCCCAGGCCATTTTTGAGTATACGGTGCCATGTTGTGATGTCACTCTTGTGGCATAGGCATGTCTAGGGCGATATCTGTGTACATATCACTACAGTGAGCAGTTCTCCTCTAAGATGAAGAATCTTTACTTTATCTCCTCCATCATACAGTTGTCTTATGAATACAGACTCCCAGTCACCTCCATAGTGGTCACTGCTAGTCTTATGTGTTTTTTTCCCAGATGTATTGTCAGGGCTCTGTTCTGTATAAGATCTCTTAGCTGTCTCCAGAGCCATTAGACAGATTACATCTGCAGGCAAATACATGCTATTGTTCTAACTGTTCTATTTATTTATGAGAGTCTCACAGGATATGCAGTAGCCTCCCTGGCTCCGGTGCTGGAATCTCCACAGATATTGACTCCATGTGTGTCTGAGATCTGATGTTCTCCTATGACACAGCTATAGCATCTATGATGTATGTGGAGTTTACTTTTAGAGGGAAAGGGGAAGGGGACTAAATCTATATATAAAATTCTAGGACACACCTAGCCACCATTGATTTAGTGTATGAGGACACGTGAAGCCGCATGAGGCAGCAACATTACAACGTGGATGGGGTCGCAAGAAGGTCCACTACTAGTGCGATACTGAAGGCTGAGTCGTAGGACCATGCGGTCGTATTGGATCCAATCAACCTGAGGTATGCACCGTATTGTGGACAACGTGCTCTGTACCATTACCAGCTGATAGTGCCCTAAACTAAAGTTAGTAAGCTAATCCGTTGATAGACATCTGCCTACAGAAGCCGACCTCATATATAACCACCCGTTCAGGTTGAATCAGATGTATGAGTGTCGGCCCTGCAGGCACCCCTGCACGGCCACTCCGTGCTGACAGCTGCAGCCTCTGCTATGGAGGTTTAGCAGCTTATTCTGTTTGTCCCATACCCACATACTCATGCTCCTGACGAGCCACATAGTGGCGAAACGCGTCGAGCGCTGTGGGGACGAACACATGTTTGCCATATGAGACTTGCATTGCGCCCACACTGCAGCTGAGGTCTGTGGGATCGCAGCCCTCTGCAGCTGATGAGCAACTGCAATCAAGCCTGTCTGTTCCATCCAGCTTAGATCAGTGTCCCTTGATTCGTGCCTGCAGGGCCGACACTCATACATCTGATTCAACCTGAACGGGTGGTTATATATGAGGTCGGCTTCTGTGGGCAGATGTCTATCAACGGATTAGCTTACTAACTTTAGTTTAGGGCACTATCAGCTGGTAATGGTACAGAGCACGTTGTCCACAATACGGTGCATACCTCAGGTTGATTGGATCCAATACGACCGCATGGTCCTACGACTCAGCCTTCAGTATCGCACTAGTAGTGGACCTTCTTGCGACCCCATCCACGTTGTAATGTTGCTGCCTCATGCGGCTTCACGTGTCCTCATACACTAAATCAATGGTGGCTAGGTGTGTCCTAGAATTTTATATATAGATTTAGTCCCCTTCCCCTTTCCCTCTTTTGTGAATCAATAAAGTATTAGTTTTAGCAGCTATTATAGCGTTCCGATTAACAGTGATATTATTTTTGATAGGTGGAACGTATACCCCAGACCAGTCAATATCAGTGAAGAGTTTACTTTTAGCAAGCATTAATAAGTCCTTCGGCCTCTACTGTGTGTGCAGGGTTTAGTTTTATATTGTATGGAGTCCTGACTCAGGATCTCTTAGGCCTCTTTCACACGGGCATCAGTTTTTTTGCCCGGATAAGAGCCGGGTGCGTTGCGGGAAAATGCGCGATTTTTTCTGCGCAAGTGCAAAACATTGTCATGCGTTGCACTCGCGTGAGAAAAATCGCGCATGTTTGGTACCCAAACCCGAACTTCTTCATAGAAGTTCGGGCTTGTGATTGATGTTCTGAAGATTGTATTATTTTCCCTTATAACATGGTTATAAGGGAAAATAATAGCATTCTGAATACAGAATGCATAGTAAACCAGCGCTAGAGGGGTTAAAAAAAATAAAAAATAATTTAACTCACCTTAGTCCACTTGCTCGCGAAGCCGGCATCTCCTTCTGTATCCTCTGCGCTGAAGTTGAACAGGACCTGGGGTGAGCTGCTCCATTAAATATCGGTTAAGGACCTTCGATGACGTCACTACGGCGGTCATCACATGGTACGTCACATGATCTTTTACCATAGTGATTCACCATGGTAAAAGACCATGTGATGACCGGAGTGACGTCATCGAAGGTCCTTAACCGATATTTAATGGAGCAGCTCACCCCAGGTCCTGTTCAACTTCAGCGCAGAGGATACAGAAGGAGATGCCGGCTTCGCGAGCAAGTGGACTAAGGTGAGTTAAATTATTTTTTTATTTTTTTAACCCCTCTAGCGCTGGTTTACTATGCATTCTGCATTCAGAATGCTATTATTTTCCCTTATAACCATGTTATAAGGTAAAATAATAATGATCGGGTCTCCATCCCGATCGTCTCCTAGGAACCATGCGTGCAAATCGCACGGCATCCGTACTTGCTTGCGGATGCCATCCGATTTTCACACACCCCATTCACTTCTATGGGGCCTGCGTCACGTCAAAATCGGACAATATAGAGCATGCTGCGATTTCAACTGAACGCACAAGTGATGCGTTAAAAACATCGCTCATGTGCACAGCCCCATAGAAATGAATGGGTCAGGATTTAGTGCGGGTGCCATACGTTCGCCGCACGGATCGCACCCGCACGGAAAACTCGCCCGTGTGAAAGGGGCCTTAGTCTTGCAGGTAGACCTTTGCCTATAAGTATATTGCACCCCTTGCATCGGTTATGTCTATGTCTGCTGTTATGCTTCTGCGGCCTGAAGATTATCAGTTCTTGTTCTGATTTAACTTTTGGTTTATTTGTAGATGGTGAGACTAAGATTTGCCAACTGTCCAGAAATTTTTTATCAGTCCGTAAAAATAGGCAACTTTTTTCCTGTGTCCTATGTATTTTTTGAGGCTTGTGGTACCTGAATAGATTATTTTGATGGCAATTATCATTTTACAGCTCACAGAGTTCTTATCAGTATAATGAGCTATAGACATGTATTACTTATACTCTTTATCATTCCTTACAGTTTTGGCTGTCCAGGAATTTGGGATAAGTTGTCCAGCTCTAGCAACCCTGGTGAGACTTCCCAGCAGAACATCTGTACAAGAAACATATGTCTATCCCAGATTGTGCAGTTGTGTCATGAACCATCTCGAGTATCCTGGTCATAGATGGATGTAAGTTTTGTAACTCTTTAACTTAGGAAGTAGAAAATCTAGAGATGGAGTCTATGCATTATATGGACACCACCCAGTCCTTTAGCCACTTATCGGCATTACTACTGAGCACAGGCAATAGTGATTTTTAAAACTGGTCGCTCATATAGCTTTTAGACAGATTGATAAACGTTAAATCTTAGGTATTACTTATTATTTAGATATCTGGGGTAACCTGCCTGAAGTGAGGGAGCCTGCGTAGGTGTCCATGCTCTGACTCCATATATGTCTTGGGAGTCCCTGCTATATGTTGATATATGGAGTGCCTGCTATAATTTCTTATATGGCTGTGGCTGATATATATGAAAATATAATATATGGGAAACTACTACTGAAGTTTTTAGCCAGTTCAACATTGAGCTCTATCGCTCAGTAATTAAAGTTCTTGCCTTTAATGTAGATGGTTGTGGGTTTGAATCTCGGCAGAAACACTTCAAATATAGAGGCTAAATAAAAGTTAAATACACCGGCTGTCCACAACAGTGAAAAGGTAGATTTTAATGAAAAAAAGGAGCAAAAAGTAAAATATGATCTAATAACACGTGTGTTAAGATATGCACCAAACGACACCAACATTTTTAACATGTAAACTTGGCCGGTATTTTTTGTTGGGAAAGGTGGCAACCCTAACAGCACCCCCACTCAGGACCTCTATAGGCCCACTTACTACAGCAAGCCCAGCCTCAGTCAGTGCTCAAAATGCCAGGACGCTAGCGTCAGGACTTTCTGTGAAGAGCCCAAACCTGTTGGCACCTCATCCTCCTTTTCCATTTTTGCGTTTTCATTTTTTGCTCCCTGCCTTCCCAGAACCATAACTTTTTTTTTTTTTTTGGTTTTAGTTAGTTTTACATTTTTTTTTTTTTGGTTTTAGTTAGTTTTACATTTTTTTTTTTGGGCATTTGCCAAGCAGTAAAACTGACTTGTGTTTTTAATTGTCCAGGTCAGTATGAATCTGTCTATACCAAATATGGATAGTTTTTCTTACGTTTTAATACTGAAAATAAAATATTAAAACTTTGGAAATTTTTTTTTTTTCTTTTCATCACCATATTCTGACCCCCATTACCTTTTTTATAGTTATGTCTACAAGCTGTAGTTTTTGACAATACCATTTTGGCATGTGTATGACTTTTTGATCATTTTTTATTACATTTTTGGGGGAAGATAAAGTAATGAAAAAAGAGCAAAGCGGCCATTCTTATTTTTTTTCCGTTACGCCATTCATAGTATAACCATTCACCAGCTTTTTCTATATTTTAATAGTATGTGCTTTTTTACACGGCAATGCCCATGTTATTATTTTTTTTAATTGTTTGTTCATTTTTATTTTAGGGAAAGGGAGGCGATTTGAACTTTTATAATGTTTTATTTTTTTATATTCTTCAAAACTTTTTTGACTTAAAATTTTTTTTACTTTTTGTTAGGTCCCCAAGTGGACCACAACTTGCAATAATTAGATTGCAAGTTACCGTATTTATCACCCCATAAGACGCACTTTATTTCCCCCCAAAGTAAGGGAAAAATGTTATTGCTTCTTATGGGGCGAGTACTAATGAGCGCTTCCATTAAGAAGGCATGGAGGTGGATATATGGCATGGGACAGATATAAGGCATGGGGGCTTATAAATGGCATGGGGACTGATATGAAGTATGGGGGGCTGATATGAGGCATGGGGAGCCGATATGAGGCATTGGGGCTGATATGAGGGGCTGATCTGAGGCATGGGGGTCTCATCTGAGGTCTGAATTGGGGTCTTATTTATATTGAGGCTCTGTCTGAGTTCTGATTGGGGGTCATTCACATTGGGGTTTGAGCTGAGGTCTGATTGTGGGTCTGATCTGAGGTCTTATCAACATTGGGGGTCTGATCTGAGGTCTGATTGCTGGTCTGATCTGAGGTCTAATGAAAAATATTTTATCTTTTATCTTATTGTCCTCCTCTAAAACCTATGTGCGTCTTATGGGCAGGTGCGTCTTATACGGCACAAATACGGTATACAGAATAAGGGAAATTGCTCCATTATTCTGTATAGAAATTACTATATAACAGTTCAGTGCTGCCACATAGTGGCCTAAACTGGGATATACTAATATTGAGCCTGGAAGCCTAGTACAGGCTCCAGTCCATTATTAGAACAGGGCGCTTTCCCCAATCTCCGCTGCTTCAGGTTTTTAACACTCTCAGATGTCGTGGTCACATTTGACCACGTTATCTGGGTGGTTAAGTGTCCACAGTCAGCATTGCCACAGATCGCGGACATTAGCCGCAATCATAGCTATATGAAACAGCAGGCACCCGGTTGCTATGGTGCCCGCTGCACTCCTGAGTGGGCACCATCTTTAAAGACCCGACATGCACCGTACATGTACGGTGGCTGTCAGGAAGGGGTTAATAGTAACATGGGTACAGGACAAAGTTTTCTTTCTGCACAGACTGCTGGTGTATGTGGAGGTATTTTGGGAGAATTTTTTTTTTATATGCCTGCAAGCAGCCATGTGAGGGAGGGTCTAGTGGTGTGAAGTGCAATCCTGGGGTACATGCTGTATGACAACCCGCTCCATTGCTATAGATTTTTGTGAGGGAGAGGAACTCATTTCTGTGAGGGGAGGGGGAATGTGGTGTATTTTGGGGCCCATGAGGGTGTAGATCTGTGTGTGGGGGTTTTTGGGGTGTAAATCTGTGAGGGGGTGCATTTGGCATATTCTGGGGGCCATGAGGGTGCAGAGCTGTGTATGTATGTGCAACGGGCACCTCCCCCAGGGCCCTCTATAACGCATCCAAGGTGTAGGAAATGCCAAGTGGTGTAGTGCAGCCTAAAAGTCTCTTTATGTGTCATGGTGCTCCTACCTGGATACTACTGGACCCCAGGCTTTGGCTCCGATGCAATAAATAGGGGGAATAATTGAGGGATTTAAAAGAAAGATTGAGTCCAGACCATGTATGTAGTTGAACAGCAGCTTTACTTTAATAAACGTTCATCAGAAACAGTCTTCAAGCTTTGTCTTGGTCCCAGCAGGCTTTAGAATTAAATTGGCAGGCAAACTCAACTTTGCTCTATCTTTCTCTCACTCTACTGTACTGACAAGCTGACTTGGTAACTTGGCTGCTTCCTTATGCTGCACCTCACTTTAGTCACACTTTTCTTCAGCCAAGGAATAGGTTAGAATCCTGGCAGCTCCAACATGGAGTCTCAACCAGCACAAACCAGAACTGCCCCACCTCCTTCTGGTAGCAAGCAGGACTGGCCCACTTCTGCCCAAAGGGGGAAGAATGGAATGGTGAATTCCATTCTGTCTAAGATAGCTCTGCCAAAAATGCTGCCACCTGCTGGTGAACCAGGCATATTACATGAACATAACAGTTGCATAAAGATATTAGGAATGAACATTGGACAAAAATACATAAAATAACGTTTTTTTAGCCCATTAGAGATAGTAGCAGGGCGAAGGAGTGGTAACACCACTCTGGGGTGTTACATATGACTTTATAGGGTGTAAATTTGTGGGGGGGGGGACATTTGGTGTATTGTGGGGCCATGAGGGTGCAGATCTGTGTGAGGGGCTTTATTGGGTGTAAATCTGGTCTGGAATCGATGGAATGTGACTGTGTTGTTGGTACATTATTACAAAGAGAACACACAGAGAGAATGCACCAAACAGATATAACACTGACTATGCTGGCAAGACATAAGTAAAGGTATTAAAAGCTGAGACTTTCGCCAATATGTTCCAGTCATGGAGATATCGGAGCCCACATGCACCACGTCACGGTTTCTCAGCATGGCAAGGGGTCCTAACCACTGCTCTGACTATGGTGTGAACACGGTCTGGGGATGATATAATTCAGCTCACAGCCAAGCTCCCCACAATTGCCCAGCATAAATGCTGTGGTGGTACAATGTGGATGAAGCCAGGCCGTGAGCCACACCCACACCAGACCATGTGGGGGAGGTTACCAGGTGCAAAAAAGTGCTAGAGTGCCAAGTGAAGGCAAACACACTCAAATCTAACAAGACAGAAAATGAAAAACAAAAAATTAGTGGCAATTCTGGAGGAGCTGCTCAGCCCATGACACTGTAGCGTGTCTTTAGTTAGGGGAGCAGCCCGACCGCATGTGGACCGCAGTAATCGACTAACCCCAGCAAAATATGCATACAATGGAGGATATCGACGCGGTCCACATGCACCACAAGAGCAAACTACACAGAATGTAGCAATCATAGAGAACACACAGAGAGAATGCACCAAACAGATATAACACTGACTATGCTGGCAAGACATAAGTAAATGGGCTGAGCAGCTCCTCCAGAATTGCCACTAATTTTTTTGTTTTTCATTTTCTGTCTTGTTAGATTTGAGTGTGTTTGCCTTCACTTGGCACTCTAGCACTTTTTTGCACCTGGTAACCTCCCCCACATGGTCTGGTGTGGGTGTGGCTCACGGCCTGGCTTCATCCACATTGTACCACCACAGCATTTATGCTGGGCAATTGTGGGGAGCTTGGCTGTGAGCTGAATTATACCATCCCCAGACCGTGTTCACACCATAGTCAGAGCAGTGGTTAGGACCCCTTGCCATGCTGAGAAACCGTGACGTGGTGCATGTGGGCTCCGATATCTCCATGACTGGAACATATTGGCGAAAGTCTCAGCTTTTAATACCTTTACTTATGTCTTGCCAGCATAGTCAGTGTTATATCTGTTTGGTGCATTCTCTCTGTGTGTTCTCTATGATTACTACATTCTGTGTAGTTTGCTCCTGTGGTGCATGTGGACCGCGTCGATATCCTCCATTGTATGCATATTTTGCTGGGGTTAGTCGATTACTGCGGTCCACATGCGGTCGGGCTGCTCCCCTAACTAAAGACACGCTACAGTGTCATGGGCTGAGCAGCTCCTCCAGAATTGCCACTAATTTTTTTGTTTTTCATTTTCTGTCTACATTATTACAAGATTTGGGGCCACATTTGGTCTCAAACCGGCCCTGAGCTCTGGTAACGAATGTATGGCCAACTAGCTCAGCTGTAATTTGGAAAATCTGTGTCTTTACAGGCTGCTGATCTTCTGGTAAATCATCTTTCTTTCAGCTGAAGCTACTATCTCCTGTTCATCCTTCCTCTGGATCTCAGAAGAAAAAACAACATTCATTATGCTTCTATTGGCCTCGCAGGGTCTAGTTTCCATTACTTTGAGAGAGAACTTTGGGTGTTTCTTCCACATAAGACCTACTGCTTAATGAAGGTTTCTAAACTTTTTATCATCTTCATCTCAACAGGCTCTGGTTCATAACTTAGAAATTAATAGAGGAATCATTACAGAATTAAGAGTCTTGCTTAACACTTTGCATCTGAAGAACTTCTACAAGTAGAATCTACTGAAGAAGGGCATAATCTGCCTGTAGAGTACCACCCCTTGGTTTAAAAAAAAAAACGCCCATATTATTCTTCAAGTATCTGCAGTGCAGCCTCCTGGCCAAACAAATATCCCATGCATAGCACTGCAGGCTATCCCTAATGGCTTCTAAGGAACCCTGCCTTGCTTTTTATATGCAGCTCTGTGTTGCCTGAGGATGAAGAGAAAACAGAAAATTTGTCGTACCTGTAATTTTGCTTTCCTCAAGTCCGACGGCAGCAGATATATACCCTCTCAATAATCTTTGCAGTTATTCATCGATTTTTATTACACAAGTGTGAGCTGTGAGAGGAATTCAAATAGCTTGGTAATTAAACATGCTAATCATTAATTTACTATTCTAGGTGGGCTGGTCTTATGGAGGAGTCTTAGGAAAAAATATTCCACTCTGTGCTGCATTCAAGAAAAGCAAAATAGCAGGGAAGACTAATTTTCTCTCTTTTTTTTTATTTTTTTTACAGTTACAGGCAGAGCTGTGTATTACATTGTTTTTGTAGGATTATTTGTAGATTTCATTGGTGCCATTACTATTTATTGCATTCGTTGGAAGACGTAATGAATATCATGACAGATAAATATTATGAGCATCTTATGGTATTGGTTATTTTGGAAACAGTGACACAGTTTACACTATGTGCATTGGGGGTCATTTACAAACAGATACACACCACTTTTGGTGTATATTTGTCACAAAATGCAGCAAAAATGTTATTTGCGCCACAATCTGTGACTTTTTCCCCTTTTCTGATGCTCACACCAGGTCTAAAAAATGTAGGCGTGTTGTGGGCAGGGAAAAGGGCGAGTTAGCAGGCCCATCTCATTTATAATTTTCTACGCCTGTTTCTATGCCTATTGCCGCCATTAAAAATTCTACTTGGCAATACAATACTTACCAACATGCCTCTTTAAAAGCAAAATTGCATATATCCACTCATTTTATGGTCCTATTCAGAGGACAATCTCTTGAAGGTTAGAACTATTGACAGCTAATCAATGTCAGGTTATAGCATGACTTGTATCTCAGGTTATCAATATCAATGCACATGGCCACACCCCATAACTTCTAAAATTTCAACCCCATAATTTTCCTAAATGCATTTTTAAATTCCTTATTCCTTAATGTGTATATTATTGGATTTAGGGTAGGTGTAATAACAGCATAAAACACAGGAATCAGCTTTCCTTCTTCTGATGAATACTTAGATGTAGGCTTCAGATAGGCAAAAAAAGATGTCCCGAAGAATAATGTTACAACAGTAAGATGGGATGTACAGGTAGAGAAGGCCTTCTTCCGACCTTCTGTAGATTTAATTTCCAAAATTGTGGAGATAATGTGGATATAGGATATTATGGTTGAAAGAAATGAGCCAAAACCATAAGCTCCTCCAACCGTGAAAAGAACAACCTCACTGGGAAAAGTATTGCCACAAGCCACCTTTAGCAATGGCGGGATGTCACAGAAGAACTGGTTTATCATGTTGGAGGAGCAGAAGGATAATTGGAATGTACAGATAGTGTGGACCATAGAATTAAGGAAGCCACTGATCAAGGATCCACCAACTAGTGCTTTACAGGTTGTACTGTTCATGATCAGGACATATTGTAATGGATTACATATAGCAACATATCGGTCGTAAGCCATTACTGCAAGTAATGTGCACTCTATGCTGCCAAGTGCAATGAAAAAAAACACTTGTGACACACACGCATTAAATTTGATGGAGGTGGTCCCCAGTATGAAGTTAAGAAGCATTTTTGGAATGGTAACAGATGTGTAGAAGATCTCAAGAACAGATAAATTCCATAGAAAAAAATACATTGGAGTGTGAAGGGTTTTAGAGGCTGAAGTTACAAGAATGATGAAGAAATTTCCACTAAGTGTTAACATGTAAAACATAAGAAATATATAAAATAATGTTATTTGCACAGGGACGAGAGATGGAAACCCAAGAAGAATAAATTCAGTCACTGAGCAGTTATTAACCATCATTAATCTTAACCAAGGGAAAAGAACAATGAATTACAACAGGAATATAATTACTATAATATTTTACAGTACTTTATCTTACAACATATATTGTATATAAATGTCAAGTTTATATGGCATTAGGTCTCATGCACACAGAAGCGATGAGAATCTTGAATATGGCCCGTAATATACCCATTATTATAAGGCCCAGGAGATGGAGGTTTTTCCTCATAGGCATGTGCATCAGTGAGAAGAAAATTGTGGCATGCTCCATATGATGCTGAATTACAAAAGGAATGTGTTGACTTATGACAGCACAGTCAATGCCTGTGAATGTATTAAAGGCTATGTCCATAGTAGCACCTCTAGGATTAGATGATTTGTTTGTTGTCCATTGCCATGTAGACACACAGGTCTGCATAGAAGTAGGCACCAAACAAAAGGAATTTTTATTTTAAACATATTCCTTTAATATTATGATCTAATTTAACATTACACATGCAGACAGTGGGGGAGATTTATGAAAACTGGTACAAAAGATAGGCAACCAATCCTATTGACCCTTTCATCTTCCAAAGGAGCACTGAAAAATGAAACATGGAGTCTTATTAATTTTTTTTGCTGTGGGCAGCTAAGTCAGTTTTTCTTTACACCAGTTTTGATTTCCCAAATTATTCATCATGAATCACATCCCATTGTATGTAGCACGCCACCCCCGTCATTGAACCCCTCAGATTCTGCATTCAACGCCGATTGCGGCATCTGACAGCAATATTAAGGCCTTTCAGGGGTTATAAACAAAAAAAATACATACTCACCTCATCTCATCTATTGGCTCGTAGAGAGGCCGTCACAGCCATCTTGATTGAAGAAACATTGAATAAATCATGATGGCCGGGCTGGTGATGTCATCACTGATGAACTAGTATTTACAGTGTGCATGAGCATGGCAGTTCCAGTGGTTGTAAGAGTGGAGCTCCAGTGTTTTTGGAGGCTGATGTTATAGGTGAATTGGCAGGCTTAAAGTCAAACAAGGCAATAGGTCCAGATGGCATCCACCCCAGAGTCCTTACAGAACTCCACTGTGTGATTGCTGCTCCTCTAACAGATTTGTTTAACCAGTCCCTCTTAACAGGTGAGATTAAGAACGGCCAGTGTAGTACCCTACCACAAGAAAGGTAGCAGAGGGGAAGCTGGAAACTACAGAAAAGTGAACTTGACGGGGGGCGTGGCCTGAGCATGTAGCCGTGAAGACACACAGCGCTGAGCTCCCGGACCCTGGGCCTCTCCAACTTATCTATTTAATGGTCAGCCGGACACTACCAGCTTTAAGAAAGGATGGTCAGACGATCGGGGCGCCAGGGCTCCTCTTTCCTGGCCCCAGAACCTCAAATGGTGGGCTATTTCAGCCAGACCTTGACCACAGGATCCAAGATGGCGCCGACTGCAGAGCGGGAAACCACGAGAACAGCGCTGCCGAGCTACGCTCCTCATGGAGGACCCTCAGCTCCAGAACAGCTGCCTCCACAGCTCCCAGCGTCTGCCACAACACCACAGCCTCTCTCCTCCATGTCACAGGGAGACTTACCGCTGATGGGCACAAGCATAGCGACAGGCCTGGTGACTGACACTTCACCTGCACGCTTCCCAGCCTCTCCAGCACCAGTGTTCACAAAATCGCCACATTCCATACTGCCATTGCCCAGAGATAAATCTAGAGACATATCACTCCAGATGGAAGACAGGAGACATACCCAGATGACTCACCGGGGCTCCCTTTGCCCTATGGCTAAGGACTTTGCTCCAGACACTAATGGTAGACCTTCCCCTGCACCTGACAACCTGCTAGACCCCCTGTCTACGCCTGTACTTTTCCAAACCCCTGCTTACTCAGAGTTCTCTGAATCCTCATTCTCTGCCTCTTCAGCATTCTAAATGCACAAAATTAAAGATATATGGGCCCTGCCCTGGGTAACCTGCCGACTAAACATGATATGGAAGCCATGATATCACGGGTGGAATTCAAACAAGCCATTTGTGCTGTCAAATCAGACCTGTGCAACATCTCCACTCAAGTAGCCACACAAATACAGGTCTTGTCTGCACTAGAATCCCACCTTACTACAGTTGAAGAAAATTTGGACGCACAGAAGGCTTTGAACAGACACATACTAATGCAAGTAGACTACCAAGAAAACAGAGGACGATGCAACATCAAACTACGTGGGATTCCAGAGGAGGTGCCTGCTTCTGATCTGCGTAAAGTAGTTACCTGCATTTTCAACTCTCTCCTAGCTAGATCTCCAGATGCCGAAATAGAACTGAACAGAATCCATCGAGTATTAGGTTCAAGACGCCAAGACCACTCAGCCCCTAGAGATGTTTTATCTCCATCGTATCAAAGACCATGGTCTTTTCCTTTGCCATTCTGAACACTCTGAGCTTCTTTTTATTACTCCTCTTGGACCTACCTAACCGCCTACTATACAAATCAATATTGCGTCACCTGGTCAACGCAGCTAGGGCCTGTATCCCAGCCAGATGGAAATCACCTTCCCCACCTGCTATAAACCTTTGGGTCAACAAGATAGAGGATATCCTGAGAATGGAGGAACTAACAGCTACCCTGAAAAACTCTCACAAGGCATTTGTCTCGGCATGAACTCCATGGTTCACCTTCCAGGGCACACCAGAGTACCATGCTCTATTAACATAATAGAGACCCTTTTTCTTACTTTATTCATCCCCCCCCTTTTTTTTTCCCTCCCCCTTTCCCTATAACTCCTCCCCATGTATTGCGGTTTGTCTCCCTCCTACTGTCTTATTGATTATACAGTATTTAAGATAAGATTGATAGCTTGAAGCACTGTTATGGACTGCGCACAATAGTGCTGAAATGGAAATGTTACAGATGACTCTCCACACAGGTCATTCTTTGACATGTTTTATTTTGATGATGATGAAACTGTTATGTAACAGATGATTCTCCATACAGGTCTTCGTTCTGATATGTTTTACTATGATGACGAGACTTTTGTACTTGCCTTTGTTGAAACTGCTTAAATAAAGAATTTAAAAATAGTGAACTTGACATCTGTAGTAGTAGAAATAATGGAAACCTCCTAAAAAAGAAAATAATCGATCACCTGAAAACCAACAACCTATTGGACCCAAAACAGCATGGATTTACAGAGGGCCGATCATTTCAAACTAATCTTATTGATTTCTTTGACTATGTCACAAAAGTGTTGGCTGAAGGAGGTGCCATGGATATTGCCTACCTCAATTTTAGCAAAGCCTTTGATATGGTGCCACATAATGAGCTGATATATAAATTATTGAAGATTGGACTTAATCCCTGGATAGTTCAGTGGATCTGCAGTTGATATCTGAGTGTTATTTTTAATGCAGTACATTCTAAGGAGAGACATGTCACACGTGGCATACCTCAAGGACCAGTCCTGGGTCCTATTGTTTTTAATATATTTGTAGGCAACATAGAAGAAGGTTTGGTAGGTAAGGTTTGGCTGTTTGTTGATGACACAAAAGTGTGTAATAGGGTTGATATTCCTTGAGGGGTTTGTAACATATATAATAAAGCAAAATCTTTTTCTAAATGGTCCAAACAATGGATACTGCAGTTCAATGTTTCCAAATGTAAAATAATGCACATAAAGGAGAAGGAACCCTCAGTCTGAGAATCTCATTGGCAGCTCTGTGTTAGCAAGTACTTCAGAAGAGAAGGATTTAGGCGTTCTGATATCAGGCAGCTTCACAATGAGTGCACAGTTTGGCCAGGCAGGTGGGAAAGCAAGTAGGCTGTATAGCTAGATGTATAACCATTACGAAGACAGAGCGTGTGATCCCAGTGTGTAGAACGCTAGTTAGACAACATCTGGACTGTGTCCAGTTTTGCAGATCCCACCTACAAAAAGACATAGATAAAATGGAACAGGTGCAGAGATGGGCTAAAAAATGGTGGAGGTTAAAATAGGTTCAGGAGGGAAGCTGAGAAGCTAAACACATGAACAAGGGGACACATTCTGAAATTGGCTGGGGGTAAGAAGCAATGTCAGGAACGTGAAGTGAATTTAAACATGCCTGGGATAAACACACGTCTATCCTAAGATATAAAGAAAGATAATAATAATATAAGGGCAGACTAGATATACAAGAGAGTCTTTTTCTCCCATCTTCTATGTTTCTATGACAGTTGAAATTCATGTATTTCTTAGATCTAATAGTGCCCTCATATCTGAGAAATGCTCAAGTCTCCCTAAAAACTTGATAATTGTTATTTGCAAAGTAAGACGCAAAATCCTTTCAAAGAACATAAGTGATGGTCAACCAGAAATAAAAATTACAAAAGAATCTGAACTGTTTAAAAATATAGTTTACGGGTTCATTTACATTGCAATCAGAGCAGAATACATACAACTTGTATCCACTTGTAACACTAGGGTTTAAAGCTAAAATATAGAACCGCATCCAGGCCTTCTGGGCTCCCTCTTCCTTCTGAGCCAGGCTCTGTGCCATTGGAAATGTTTTATAGTCTATCTAACAGGTAACATAGACCTAAATAACAATACATATCACATCACTTTCCCTTATGGGAAATCAATGTAATTTAGGTAATTAAAGGTTCCTCTAAATAGCAAATCAAGACAAATAACTAAAGAAAGTTGAAGATAATTTAAGAGGAAGCTTTATTGCATTATTTTAATGTCATCATCACTTAAAAATTATATAAAAAATATATTTCTTATATTTGAAAAAAAATCTCTAGAATTGTATCAGTTATTAAATTCAAAGTTTATTTTTTAATTTTTTTATATATTTTTTTTTGTTACAAATAAATGAAATT
Source organism: Bufo gargarizans (assembly GCF_014858855.1). Taxonomy (NCBI): domain Eukaryota; kingdom Metazoa; phylum Chordata; class Amphibia; order Anura; family Bufonidae; genus Bufo; species Bufo gargarizans. Next base: position 622,144,240 of record NC_058081.1, read on the forward strand.
CCTTTAATCCAAGAACATGGAAAGGACAACACACGAAGCCTCTACTTTATTCAGGTCCTACTTTATTCAAAGTCCTAGGAGCCACCAGTGTACCTACAGGAGGATAAATATAGACAGAGAGCTCTTTTCCCTTTTGTATTACTTGATTACGGCCTGGCACAACATTGTGAGAATATGTCTCCAGCACCTCATAAACCTGGAAGCAGCCTGGTGACTCAAACACTGCCCTTAAGCGGGCCTTGAAACCAACTCTCACCCTGGCCCCAACTGGCTACTCATTTTGTTCATATGCTGGGGAACCACCTCCATCCCCTGATTCCATATCGGCTAGCCCACCAGCCTCTGACACCTTGACGGCTCATTCTTCAGAAACCTTGCTGTCTCAGATTCAAGGTATGCTACAAAAGAAGCTTGCTAAAGTTTCCATGGATATCACCACTAACCTCACCAAAGAAATTAGTGAGATTGGGCAATGCACAAACACAGAAATATAGTGGCAAATCTGGGGGAGCTGCTCAACCCCTAACACTGTAGCGTGTTTTTCCTTGGGGGAGCAGCCCCATCGCATGTGGACCGCAGCAAACGACTATCCCCAGCAAAAAATGCATACGGTGGAGGATGTCGGCGCGGTCCAAATGCACCACAAAGGCATCCTACACAAAACGGAACATTGTGCGGATGAAAATATAATCATATAAATCACAGAAAAAATGCACCAAATGTTCCGTTTTGTGTAGGATGCCTTTGTGGTGCATGTGGACCGCGCCGACATCCTCCACCGTATGCATTTTTTGCTGGGGATAGTCGTTTGCTGCGGTCCACATGCGGTGGGGCTGCTCCCCCAATGAAAAACACGCTACAGTGTTAGGGGTTGAGCAGCTCCCCCAGATTTGCCACTATATTTCTGTCTTTGTGTCTTGTTTTATATGTAGTGTATGTGCCTTTACCTGGCATTCAAACACTCTTTTGCTCCTGGTGGCCTCCATCACACGGTCTGATATGGGTGTGGCTTACAGTCTTGCTTTGTTCACATTGCACTAGTTGTCCTGCTAGGCGGTTGTGTGGAAGCCTGGCTGTGAGCTGGATTACATCACCTTCAGACCTTGTTCACACCATAGGTAGCTCAGTGGTAGGACCCCTTGCATGCTGAGTGACCGTGACGTGGTGCATGATGGGCTCCGATATTTTCCTGACAGGAATATATTGGCAAAAGTCTAAGCTTTTAATATCTGCATTTATGACTAGCCAGTATAGTCAGTGGCATATCAGATTGGGCAATGCACAAGATTTAGAAGACCCCATGGATAATGCTACAACAGTCTTGTATTCCCACAAGAAAGAAAAACAACAACTTTAGCACGACATACCTCTTCTCCATGACAATTGGAGAACATGGAAAACAGAGCAGGCAGAGATAACTTGGGGGGTAGGGAACACAACTGCTCAGCGCTGCACACTAGTCTCTGGCTCTGACCTTTCAAGGCCATACCTACCAATTATCCCCGACCTGGCCCCTTCTACAGGGTGGCCCGTGAAAAAGTAGCCCGCTTCCAGCGATAGTATGACAAGATGAATAAGCAAGTGAATTTTTTTTTATTACCCACAAGTCACAATAGATGCCGAAAGTGGTCCCCGTTCATGTCTAGGCATCTTTGGGCAGGTTGTATTACATTTGCTGATACTGCTTGCAGCTCTTCAACTGTGATGCTGCTGAAGAAAAAATGTCCTGCTTTTTCCAACAAGATGGGGCAATATGCTACACCTCACGGAACTCACTGACATGGGTTAATGAGCTGTTTACGGAGGAGCGAACTGTGAGAAAGGGTTACTGCTGCCACATTCCCCAAACTGGTGCACATGCGATTTTTATCCGCGGGGAAATTTAAAACAGAAAGTGTCTGCCAACAATCCACATCCCCTGGATGAACTCAAGGAAAACATCACAGAAACATCACAAACACTATCCGCAAAATCATTGCTGAAGAGCTGCAAGCAGTATCTGCGAACATAATCTAATATGCCTAAAGATGAATAGACATGAACGGTGACCACTTTCAGCATCTTTTGTGACTTGTGGGTAATAAAAAAAAAATGTAATTTGCTTATTCATCTTGTTATACTATCGCTGGAAGCGGGCTACTTTTTCACGGGCCACCCTGTAGAAGGGGCCAGGTCGGGAATAATTGGTAGGTATGGCCTTGAAAGGTCAGAGCCAGAGACTAGTGTGCAGCGCTGAGCAGTTGTGTTCCTTACCCACCCCACTTTCCTCTCCTTCTCACTCAGGTCGGTGGACCCCATTATCAGTGGCGTATGGGGTCAGGTCTTACGCAAGGGAACTATTTGATTTATTATATTTTCCATAATTACCGTATTCTTTTGCTTTATAAGACCTGCCTGCGTCTTATAAACAGCAGTCAGGGAGATCCAGCATGGCTAGATCTGTGTGATCCGCTGCAGCAGGTGAGTACATAGGGAGGTAGGTCATACACTGTACTGAAAGGAAACTCCAAGTACAGCTTAAGCACCTTTGATGAGGTTATCAATGGGAGGAGCCAGATCAGAAACATCCGGCACTATTGCAGGGAAATGTGAGTTTTTATTAAAGATAAGTGTGTGTTGGTGCAACAGTGCTGTATATGTGTATATGGGTGTAGCAGCGCTGTGTGTAACAGAACTGTATGTGTGTAGCAGAGCTGTGTGTGTGTGTGTGTGTGTGTGTAACAGAACTGTACAGGTGGTGTAGCAGAGCTGTGTGGGTGTAGCAGAGCTGTATGGGTGTAGCAGAGCTGTTTGTATGTAATAGAACTGTATGTGTGTGTAGTAGAGCTGTGTGTGTGTGTAGTAGAGCTGTGTGTGTGTAGCATGGCTGTATATGCATATCAGAGCTGTATCTGTGTATAGTAGAGTTGTGGGTGTACCAGAACTGTGTGTGTGTGTTGCAGACAAATACTTAAAAATAATCTAGCAGAACAACAGGTCACAACAGAGCAATGACAGGAGACATTTATTTGGATAAATTTAATGAGGTGACCACATGCACCATTGCGGATTGTCGGCAGATGACACATTAACAGTAACAAGACCTGAACAAAACTATTCCAACCCCCCCCCCCCCCTTTCCCCCGGTACACCGTAAGGTCACTGACCTTGATGCCTTCACGGCAGTAAACCACATTCCCTTTAAAGAGGACCTAGAAATGTTTTTTTCAGATTTTCTGTTGTCTAAACCTGGTGTGCGTCTTATAGTCTGGTGCGTCTTATAAAGTGGAAAATATGGTATATCAAAGGGATTCTGTCACCTCTTTTTACTCTATAGAGATGCGGACATGCACGGCTAGATCGCCGCTAGCATGTCTGCAATATACCTGTCCCATAGCTCTGAGTGGTTTTAATGAGTGTAAAAAATTATTTTATATATATGTAAATCAGCCTGGTAAGGAGCCCAAGGGGCTGCACTAACCGTTCTGGAGGCCAGCCACGCCCCCCTATGAAGGAGCCCAGCACCGCCTGTATCTAGGAATCTTCTCCTTGCTCACAAAGTCAGATCGCCGTAATCTCGCAATGCGTGAGCTCGCGCATGCGCAGTTCCTTCCCTGAGGCTGATGCCAGCACAGGGAAGGAACACTATGCCGGCACTGCTGTCTGAATCTCAGAGAAATGAGCCAGCTCAGGAGCACCTCTTTCACATCAGCCGTGATGAACGTAAAGAAATGCCGACCAAGCACAAGAATTGAACAAAGCTCTGTGTCGTCATAGCCAAAGAAAATGGTGCCTATGTGATCATGTGGCCTTTTTTTTTATTATTTTTTATTAATGTAACCTTGGAAACTATTTAAAAAAAAGACTTTCCTTTTTTTTGTGGATCCTTATAACTTCTGTATTTTGTGGACATACGGAACGGATGCGAAATAGACTGAGAATTTTGCAGAAAAACAGATCTGCAAAATACGGACAGTAAAACGGATACGATCAAAGCAAGCCCATCTAGCCCTTTCTCACGCGAAAGGTCAATCTTTGACTGACAGATATTGTAGAATGCAACCTTTGATGGTCTAAACAGAAATATTATACATTAAATAATAAACCTTCCACCCCATTAGCAAGGAAACTTAGAGCTACTCCATCTGTTGGTTCCTTCTACATACTCTGTACTGGTCAGGGTACTTCAACCGCCAAACCTGAATAGATAACCTCTGAGTTCCAAACATTCTTAATAGTGACCAGCCTGTTTTGGGCCTTACTGACCAAGTGTTTTTCTTCCTTTTTTCCTTGTCGTCTTCCATGAGTTATAACTTTTTTATTTTTCCATCTATATAGCTGTATGAAGGCTTGTTTTTTACGGGACAGGTTGTAGTTTTTAACGGTGTGATTTTAGGGTTCACATAACCTTCTCATTAACTTTTATTAACTTTTTCTGGGAGGGAGAACAGAAAAACAGCAGTACTGCCACAGAGTTTTTCCATTATAAAGTTTGCAGAGTTCATGTGTCGGTATAACTAACATAATATCTTTATTCTCTGGATTAGTATAATTATAGCGATAACAAATACATATAGTTTTTTTTACATTTTACTACTTTTGTGCCACAAAACCCCTTTTTTTAACAGAAAGAAAATCTTTTTGCATCGCTGCTTCCCAAGACCCATAACTTTTTTTTTCTTTCTTTGGTGTTGTGCGAGGGCTTTTTTTTTGGCGAGACAACTTGTCGTTTTTATTGCTATCATTTTGGGGTAAATTACTCTATTTGATCACTTGTTATAGCGTTTTTTCGGTGGCGACTAAGAATAAATTAGCAATACTACAATTTTTTTGTGTTTTTTTTTTTACAGCCTTCACCATAGGGGATAATTTACATGATATTTGTGTAGTTCAGGTTGTTATGGATGCGGCCATACCAAACGTGGTGGAGATTTAATTTTTAGAATTATTTTTTATTGAACTGTCACCACTTACATGTGGCGGGCGCTATTGCCAGCTGCATCAAAGGGGTTAAACAGCCCGGATCGGCACTCCTGCTGGTTCAGGCTGTTAGAGCAGGAGCACAGCTCTTATGTGAGAGGTGAGCCCCCCAGCCCACTTGCAAGGGGGACCGGTGCAGTTCTTAGAACGTGGCACCTTAAAAAGGCGTCAGCCCAGCCTAAGGCCTATTAGTTGCCACTTTAAAAAAGCGTATTGGTGGTCACTAATGAGTTAACCGACTTATTCTCCCAATGACGCGCCCCTACTCCCAAGCGAATTTCCGCTATTCTTAGCCCTTATTTAGCTAAATATTTAGAGATGTGGCAAAGTTCCCCGGTTCACAAAGATTCCATATAGTGCAGAATTTACTCGTTCAAAATGTCCTTCTTACCTAAACTGCTTTATTTTTTTAGGGCTCGCCTGGTTGCGGTCCCTACCCATATCCTGAAGACATTACAACTTATGTCCCTTCAGTTTGTAATAACTACATCCCTAAGCTAGCGCGTTCCACTTTATACAGATACAGGCTTCAGGGAGGTCTAGGCGTACCCAACTACCAGAAGTACTACCCAGCTGCCAAGACGGCTCAGTTGGTTCAGCTTCATTCCTCCAGTGAGACCCCATTGTGACCTTCCCTTGAGGCCCCGGAAGTAGCTCCCTTGTCTGAAGATTAAATTTTATCGACACAGACACCGCCCGCATCCCAATCCATCATTTCTAATCCCATTCTCAAACAAACACTCACTTAAACTCTGTAAATCTATAAAATATTCGGCCCGATTAATCTACCCGCACCTGCCTCTGCTAACGCTATTGAATAACCCCCTATTTTCCCCGGGACAAGATGCCTCTGGACCGCTAAAAGACTTACTAGGATCTACCACTTTCCCAAAGTGGCATTATTACATTTGCCTCCTTGCAGAGTAAACACAAACTACTGTCCACTGAAACCTTCTGTTATCCTCAGTTGAAAAACGCTATCACTTCCCGTCCCAAAAATACATCCACTCTTATCACTAACCCCCTTTGAGACATATTGCCTCCGGTATCCTCATGCTAGAGGCTTTATCTCCGCTATTTATGCTGACCTTAACCATAACCCTTATGGAGCACAACTATCCTGTGTCTGCAAATGGGAGGCAAACTTAGAACTTAGTAAAATAATATTAGCGAAGATAGGTGCACTCTGTGGTCTTCCTAAACCCTCAAACTGATGTTAAAATTGAGAGATTAGCCAACATATCCTACTGTGTAGGACATGTCTTAGCCCAAGCACCGTGCCAAGGTTGCTCAAGTAGCTCAGGTCCTAACACTCACTTACCTGTGCCGTATGGGCAATACCAGGGGCCAGTGGGCGAATTACAGGAGCGTGAGGTCTGATTCACAGACAACTCACCAGTTACCTCCAGCATGTAGCCATGCTTGCAATGGGAGGAGGGAGGAGTCTGCAAGTCCCACTCAAGACTGGCTGATATGGCCCAGGTGCACCTAAATGTAGCCTGTAGATGGAAAACAGGCTAATTTAAATTGGAGCTTGAGGGTTTAGGAAGACCGCAGAGTGCACCTGTCTTTGCTAATATGATTATATTGTTATTTTGGGTATCACATCCACATAATTGCTATCTTGTGTAGGATGTTTATTGTGGTACTTGTGGTCCGCTGCGGGCATCCTCCACTGTATGCATTTTTGCTGGGGATCGCCATTATCAACGGGCCACAAGTGCAGGATTTTCTCCCCTGTATATACATGCATAACTACATATGGGATTGAGCACTTCCTGCCTGTTTAATACCACAACATTATTTTTTTTTTTTGTTTGTATATAGACATAAAAGTACCCAGAATATACTAATGCTAAAAACATCATATAAAGTGCTACTTTGCTGGTACTTGGTCCCCTCTCATATGGCCCATGCAGTACCAGGCTAGCCCTTCATGTTTTAGGGGTTGCCCTTCTTTAGGTGATGTCGGGACTCTCTATAAATAATGCAAAATCTAAAGCCTTTAACTTATCGCTCCCAGAATCAGAAGTCTCCTGCCTTACCTGACGGCTCGGATGACAGTCTCTTATCATACATTTATAATGTACCATTAGTATATTTTCTATAGTGAGTATGGCACAATCAGTGGTGTACATAGAGAAGTAAGGGCCCCATAGCAAGAATCAAACCAGGGCCCCCACACCAGACCCTTGGGCATTTTTCCACTGCCTCATTTGCAAAAAGTTGTTCCTTTAGAGGGTAGAGTCCTGACCAAGTTTTCACCTCCAGTAGAAGAGGAGATAATCCCAACTAAGACTGGGCCCCTCTTGCCCTGGGCCCCATAGCAGTCGCATGGTCTTCCGCTATGGTAGTTACGCACAATAGTATTTACTTTATGTGTTTACAGAGTGCGGTTGCATTGTTTGTTGTTTGCTTTAGTTTTTTATAATATATGATGCTGAGAATTCTCACCGTACAAAACACACAAGTCAACAGCAGCAAAAAGAATCTTCAGCATTTGTCAGTGTTCACTAAGTCCAAGGAAAATAACTGTGTAGACTCTTGTCCTACTTTCACACTCGTGTTTTGTGCGGATCCGTCATGGACAGATCCGTTTAGATAATACAACCGTCTGCATCCGCTCAGAACGGATCAGTTTGTATTATCTTTAACATAGCCAAGACGGATCCGTCTTGAACACCATTGTAAGTCAATGGAGGACGGATCCGTTTTCTATTGTGCCAGTTTCTGTCAGAGAAAACGGATCCGTCCCTATTGACTTACATTGTGTGCCAGGACGGATCCGTTTGGCTCCGTTTCACCAAATGGACTCCAAAACGCTGGTGTCCGTCTCCAAAGCGGAATGGAGATTAAACTGATGCAAACTTATGCATTCTGAGCGGAGAGCCCTGAACAGATCTCACAAACGGAAAGCCAAAACGCGAGTGTGAAAGTAGACTTTCTTTTTCACATTGAATTCCATACTGTGAAAAGAAAGCAAAGCAGTGGTCAGTTGTGCTCACCTAGAGGGTTGTCCCTCTCTTGGTTTTCTGTGGCAGCAACTAACAATGAGAGAAATGGTGCACTAAACAGCACAGAACCTACTTTACTGCAGATGTAGAGTGTTTGAATGCAGGAGACATCACATGGAGGTGATTTACCTGTTCACACGGCCCTCTATCAGCAGCCATATTATCGACAGGACCTCTGTGTGAACAGAAGAATTGCCTAAAAACGGAGCAAGGCTTTAGAAATATAGCAAACAGTACAGAATATCAACAAAGGCTATATTAGCAATTGCCATATAGTCATCTTACATACACATTGGTCACAAGTAGCCAGAAAGTGGCCACCCCTTTATAGTCTGGCAATAAGTAATGGAGGCAAGGATCAGGCTTTACAAAAGCAAAAAAATATTTTTACTGGCACATCACAATAAAGAACAAAGCTTCCCAGGAAATATCAGTCCCTTAGAGACCTATTAGACAGACAGATATTTTTCCATTAGTAAGCAGCAATTGACAACTTAGAGTTGGTTGAGTTCAAAAGACATTCGATTACACAAAACAATAATGGCTAAACAGTTTTGTTACTGTTACTGCGATTGTTGTTCGTTGGTCTCTAGAGCAGTTACATTGCTAATGAGTGCTAGATATCTGATTAGATGAGGGGATGTGATGGCAACTACATACTTCCAAATGTGTAAGTTGGTAATTTCAGGGTATCTAAATTCCTCCCGCAGGAATGCCCCGACACCGTCCAGGAACACCCGTTAGCCCCACCTATTTTTGATTTGGGACAGCCCAAATTTGCCAGGACAGTCTATGAAAACAGGAACACTCCCGGCAAATTCGGGATAGTCGGCAAGTGTGCGACTAAGGCTACTTTCACACTAGCGTTCGGGCGGATCCGTTCTGAACGGATCCGCTCATATTAATGCAGACGGAGGCTCCGTTCAGTACGGATCCGTCTGCATTAATAACTTTAAAAAAATTCGCAAGTGCGCAAGTGCGAAAGTAGCCTGCGCGGATCCGTTCAGACTTTCAATGTAAAGTCAATGGGGGACGGATCCGCTTGAAGATTGAGCCACATTGTGGCATCTTCAAACGGATCCGTCCCCATTGACTTACATTGAAAGTCTGGACGGATCCGCACGGATCCGCACGCCTCCGAACGGCCAGGCGGACACCCGAACGCTGCAAGCAGCGTTCAGCTGTCCGCCTGTCCGTGCGGAGGCGAGCGGAGCGGAGGCTGAACGCCGCCAGACTGATGCAGTCTGAGCGGATCCGCCTCCATTCAGACTGCATCAGGGCTGGACGGCTGCGTTAGGGTCCGCTCGTGAGCTCCTTCAAACGGAGCTCACGAACGGAAACCCGAACGCTAGTGTGAAAGTAGCCTAACAATCTTTCAGTCATGCAGATTTGTCTGACCCATGAAGAAACAATTTATCGCGCATCTTTCGATCGCTGCACGCTATTACATGTGACAAAATTCGGACATTAAACACTCCATCTAGTAGGTCGTTTAGGACTCATGCACACAACTATAGTTTTCATTCACACTTTTTTTCCTAGGATTTATGATTGGAGGAGATGATCCATACTAAAAGTGAATCTTTTAGCACCATAGGGGAGATTTATCAAGATCAGCATTTAAAATGCTGGCTTTGATATCCCCTGTGCCTCCAGAGGATGTGCTTAATTTTCAGTATGACAAGACACTTGCCACAACACGCTCCCACTCTGCAAACTGGCGAGACACCATTTGCACAGAAAAAATTGTGCAAATGGCATTTAAAATGTCGTTTACCTGTGCTATGAGACTTTTTAATGCCACTTTTGTGTTATATATAGGGAAGATAAGTTTACCCCCCCTCATGTCATCTTTAGGTCCAAAATTGTGTGCCATTCCACGTATTGTAGATTTGCACTAAAATGTGATACCTTTTCACCTATTCCTATCAAAAATGTAGCCTAAACTACAGTACATCTCCTTGGAGACCTTGCCTTATTTTCTTGCCTCTTGCATCACATCCCAACATCAAAAATTGTCTTAAAAATACAATTATTTTCCTTCCTCATCTGAAGTTTGTCACAACCTCCAATTCGATATATCATGTCTGTGGGAGCCATAGGTACAGTGTTCATTTTAGGACATGGTCAGATATCATAGTCAAGTATCAAAATAATGCCAATGTAACACCTGACCCTGACCCCTGACCCTGACCCCTGACCCTGACCCCTGACCCTGACACCTGACACCTGACCCTGACACCTGACTCTCATATGTGAGTTTGACTTATGCTCTTCATAGGTCAGGGTCAAAGTGAGAAGGAGTTATAGATAAACTATGTATTTGTCTGCTAAATCACACTGTCTATTGCTGAGCTTATAACTCTGTGCCAGGCAAGCTGGTGGCTCAGTGGTAATGCTGCTGCCCCATGTCCAGGCTTTCTGAGTTCAAAGCCCCTTTCAGCCTTCAAAAAATGTTTACATTTTATTATGCGCTAGGTAAGAGGAAAATTTAAATGATGTGTGACGCTGATGTGTGACGCTGATATCTGACGTCCTTCAGTTGTCAGTATCACAACACATTTTAGCTTTACTGTGGTTTTGTATTCTACATCACATAGATGAACAAAAATCACAAGCTACACAAGCCAAGCTGGTAGCTCAGTGGTAATGCTGCTGCCCCATGTCCAGGCTTTCTGAGTTCAAAACCCCTTTCAGCCTTACCTTTTATTATGCCCTAGATAAGAGGCAAATTTAAATCATGTGTGACGCTGATGTGTGACGCTGATGTCTCACTTCCTTCAGTCGTCAGTATCACAAAACATTTTAGGTTTACTGTGGTTTTTGCTATACTACATCTCATAGATCAAAAAAATCCCTAGCTTTGCTGTTTAGAGCTATAGCTCAGTGGTAAGACACTTGCTTTGCATGTAGTGTTCATGGGTTCAAAACCTAACTCAGGCTTTTAATAAAATTAATATTTTATATTTTATTGAGCTCTAGATCAGAGACAAATTCTAGTGCTGTGTGATGTAAGTAGTCCTTTTTTATTTTATTAAGAGTACATGGGCAGCACTATAGTAAAGGGGGCCCTGTATACAGAGCTGTATCCTGGATTTTACATATCTACTGTATATATGTGTATTATACACACAGCGTGCTACAGCTTCACCACACTGAGATCTGCTCAGAAAGCTGCTATACATATCACTGCTTTATCCACGGACACAATATATGGTCATACAGATGGCAGTACTATGTGATAGCTTCTTAGAATAGAAACCATGTGGTAATGTCATAGCTCGGAGGTTACATTAATGGCTTTGCTTGTTGAAGTCCCCAGAAAGACATATGTATTTTTTCTTTAATAGCATATACTATAATAAATAATATGTCATTAACCCATAGGATACCAGCGCTGTACATGTATGTCGCTGGAAACACGGTCACAAATCCCAGCACCATACAGGTACAGCGCTCTGATCGGGCGGCACAGGAGCTACTCCCTCCCGATCAGCTGCAGCGGTCCGGCAGGCACTAATAGTTGGACCCCTGCTGTATGCACCGGCATCGGTGAAAACCCTGATGCCGGCTCATTAACCCTTGCACTGCCGCGGTCAGCACTAACGGCTACATGTGCGGTATCCCCGTGGTGCTGATGTCAGCCTGCTGTCTAGCTCTGTCAGTCAATGGGGGAGGGGTGTGTGTGCAGAGCACAGGGTGTTATAGATAGAGCATTGCTCAGAATATTAAGCCCCGCCTCTGAGGGCTCAAATTGTTTATTTGCATATGAATAAAAACACAGATATCTATGCAGCTATTTATCATACATAATCAGCATAATCAGCCCTACCAGGCAGTACGTATGGTCTAATAGGGTTGATTCTGGCGACAGAGCCTCTTTAGCCTCTTATGGACACAGGGCGTTCCTGTGTATTTCCGATCACCGCTGTGTGGCGGGCAGTGTTACGAACGGTGTGCCTGCTGAAATCATTCAGAAGGCACCCTGTGACAATGCCGAGGGGGGGTCCTGTGACCATCCTCCCCTATATCGGCGATCGCTGCTAACCGCAGGTCAATTCAGACCTGCGGTTTGCATAATTTCCAGGTTATTCAGGTCTCCGGTGACCCGAAATAGGAGGGTGATCAGTGGTGTAATATACACCACGAATCACCCTCCGTAGATCCTGTGAGGTGGCGGTGACGGAGGATGAGGGTGAGGATCACCTGTGATTGGTTGGAGGGATTGACCTGGAGATAACATCCTGGAGCTACGCTGTCCCCGCCCACAGACTTCTGTGTGAGTAAGGAGAGAGGAGCCCTGTGTCGGTCCATCTGCATCCCACACGATCCTCCGCCATCCGTGGCCCCTGAGACCACATAAAGTGCCATCTGGCATATAAACATTTAGGGAGAGCTTTTGGTTAGGTAGGGGTAGTGGAAAAAAAAAAAGTTAATTTTTGTGTGCAGCACCCGGATCTGAGGGTGTCTGGGGTCCACAGCAACTTGTGCGACCCCCGTCCCCCCAGGGGTGCTGCAGCTTTCCTCCCACCCACATATTTTGGGGCGAAATTCCTTTTTTCTTCTTTTTGTAGGTGCGCTGACTGTGGCCTGCACTCTTAGCTGTAAAAGAGCGCCTGGCCACTGTCAGCGCATCGCCCACCCCACCGCTGATCAGTGAGTTTTTGGGCTGTGAGCAATTTTTCGGGGATTCTGTTAGTTTAGGGTGGGTTAGGGTAGGGTATACATAAAAACACACCGCCCCCCCCCCCCCCCCACACACACACACACACTAAATAAAGTTTTACACACACACACACACTCCCCTTTAGCATTCTAAGATGGCCCGCCGGATGTTCTCGGCCGAGGAGGCGTACGCCCAGCTCAGCTGCTCTCCGACTGCGAGAGCCCCAGTGAGGACGAGGATGACCCCACTTTCCTGTTGTCATCCTCTTATCATCTAGTGATGATGATGAGCCCCAAGGCGGCGGAGACGCCGCCAGGCGGAGCCAGGAACCCCCCGTGCCAGGAACCCTGTGGCCCACACTAGTATGAGCAGCCCTGGGGCTCGTACTAGTTTTCCGGCCCACCAGGAAAGTTCACCTGAGCCCTCTACCGGTGAACTTGGCTGGAGTACCCCAGAGGATTTTGAGCCCTTGATTCCTGACTTTGTTGGCCAACCAGGAATCCAGATTCGCACAGTGGGCTTCACTAAATATGACATTTTTAGTTTTTTTCAGTGAACAATTTGTGAATCTGATGGTGGAGCAAACAAACTTGTTCGCCCAACAGTTTATAGCCCAATTTCTCCCTAGTCAGAAAATACCTCATATGTGGACGTAATATGATCTGCGGGTGACTACACGGCTCAGAAGAGAAAGAGCGATATTGGGATTTTGGACAACCAAAATCCCAATGGCGCTCCTTCTCTTCTGAGCCATGTAGTTTGCCCGCAGAGCACTTTACGTCCACATATGGGGTATGTCCTTACTCCGGAGAAATTGGGCTACAAATTTTGGGGCACTTTTTCTCCTATTACCCCTTGTAAAAATGAAATAAAAGGGGCTACATGTTAGTGTAAAAAAAGGAGATTTAGAATTTTCTCCTCCACTTTGCAGCTATTCCTGTGAAGACTGTGGAGAAATAAATTAAAATGGGGGAAGGGAATTATAAATTTAGTACTCCATGTAAGTGTGGTACTCCCTGAAGCAACCGTCAATACAGAGGCCTGGATGATCGGGACACGTTTCACACTGAGTGGTGGTGTCCTTTCGTTACCCCCTCCTGTTACACATGCTGCACTTTTTTTTTTGGGACCAACCCTTCTTTCCAGTATGGGGGAACCACACCTGGAAAGTGTTGGCCGGGACGATCCGGGCGCCTCCAGTTCCTGAGGTACTCCGGCCTGCTCTTTCCTGGTCAGAAAAGATTATGGCCTTAAGGACTGCCCTTATAGAACTGGAGGAATGTCCCTGTGCTGCCAGCGCTCCGGGACAGCACAAAAGAGTTGTACATGGCAACCTGCACCAAGTAGACCGCAACTTCTTTGTACCATGCTAGGGGTTTTGCGCATGGCGTTTAGGGTTTCCATCTTTTCTCTAAGCCAAACCCGAACAGAAGGGAGGGAGGGCCCCTTTCAGGCCCCACCCATGTCCCACCTCCAGCCACGCCCATGTCCCGCCTCCACCCCTGGTTGCTGTCGCACCACGATCATTACGCCCCTGATCCCGTCACTACAGAAATACAGCACCCCATACCTCTTACATCCAGTGACGTCTCCTTTGATGTAGATGTTCTTTCCTCATCTTCTCCTTTCAGATCTTCAGACCAGACTACCCTTTTTTCGCCATTTTTCATCTCTGCAGTTTGACAACAACAAAAAAAAAGATCTCAGTTTACTACTTTTCCATCATCCTCCCATCTTCTGGACAAATCATCCTACTACCCCAATACTGTGCCGCTGTGCTCCCCAATACTATACTGCATAAACAGATTAACCCCCTGATAATACTAGTAATACACTTAGCCCCCCATATAAAATACTCCTTCTTTGTGGCCTCAGTAGAAGCCCCCAAATAATGTGCCAGTAAGAAGTGCCCCCCATAGATGCCCCCATGTGTCAGTAAGAAGTGCATCTTTTCTCTCCCAATATGTGCCTCTTCCCCCCCTTCCCTTATATGTGCCAGTATCAAGTGCCTCATTTCTCCCCACCAATATGAGCCAGTATAAGGTGCCTCTTTCCCCCCCTTCCCCCCATATATTGCAGTTTCAAGTGCCTCATTCCCCCCTCAATATGTGCCAGTATAAGGTGCCTCTTTCCACCCCTTCCCCTATATGTGCCAATTTCAAGTGCCTCTTCTCCCCCACCCAAATATGTGGTAGTATAAGGTGTCTCTCCCCCCCCTTCCCGCATATGTGCCAGTTTCAAGTGCCTCATTTCTCCTCCTCCCCAATATGTGCCAGTATAAGGTGCCTCTTTCCACCCCTTCCCCCATATGTGCCAATTTCAGGTGCCTCTCTTCTCTAAAAAAATAACAAAAAACCTTTTACTTACCTCCAACGATGCGATATGCAGGCCTCTTCCCGGCCTGTGTCCCGCGCTGTACGGCTCAGGCGGCGTGATGACGTCATCGCGCCGCCTGCACCGGCCTCTGATAGGCTGCAGGCACAAGGCCCGCAGCCTATTAGAGGAACAGGAGAGAGAGACGCCTCTCCCTCCCCTGCCGCAGCACTGCCGTCTGTATCGTTGTCCTGCAGACGGCGATACAGATGACTATGGCGATGAGCGCTTCCACAATGGAAGCGGTCATCTCCCTGTGCCCAGCCGCCGCCACCATCATTCACAGCTGATTCTGTGCCTGGGTCTGAGAAAGGCTTGTACCCGGGCACAGGATTGCAATCCAGGTCATTCCTGTACAGGTGGCAACCCTATTCTCTAATGCTCTATAACACCCTGTGCTCTGCACACACACCCCTCCCCCATTGACTGACAGAGCTAGACAGCAGGCTGACATCACAGCACCACGGGGATACCGCACATGCAGCCGTCAGCGCTGACCGCGGCAGTGCAAGGGTTAATGAGCCGGCATCAGGGTTTTCACCGATGCCGGTGCATACAGCAGGGGTCCAACTATTAGTGCCTGCCGGACCCCTGCAGCTGATCGGGAGGGAGTAGCTCCTGTGCCGCCCGATCAGAGCGCTGTACCTGTATGGCGCTGGGATTTGTGACCGTGTTTCCAGCGACATACATGTACAGCGCTGGTATCCTATGGGTTAATGACATATTATTTATTATAGTATATGCTATTAAAGAACAAATACATATGTCTTTCTGGGGACTTCAACAAGCAAAGCCATTAATGTAACCTCCGAGCTATGACATTACCACATGGTTTCTATTCTAAGAAGCTATCACATAGTACTGCCATCTGTATGACCATATATTGTGTCCGTGGATAAAGCAGTGACATGTATATCAGCTTTTTGAGCAAATCTCAGCGTGGTGAAGCTGTAGCACGCTGTGTGTATAATACACATATATACAGTAGATATGTATAACCCAGGATACAGCTCTGTATACAGGGCCCCCTTTACTATAGTGCTGCCCATGTACTCTTAATAAAATAAAAAAGGACTACTTACATCACACAGCACTGGAATTTGTCTCTGATCTAGAGCTCAATAAAATATAAAATATTAATTTTATTAAAAGCCTGAGACAGGTTTTGAACCCATGAACACTACATGCAAAGCAAGTGTTTTACCACTGAGCTATAGCTCTAGACAGCAAAGATAGGGATTTTTTTGATCTATGAGATGTAGTATAGCAAAAAACACAGTAAACCTAAAATGTTTTGTGATACTGACGACTGAAGGAAGTGAGACATCAGCGTCACACATCAGCGTCACACATGATTTAAATTTGCCTCTTATCTAGGGCATAATAAAAGGTAAGGCTGAAAGGGGTTTTGAACTCAGAAAGCCTGGACATGGGGCAGCAGCATTACCACTGAGCTACCAGCTTGGCTTGTATGAGCTTGTGATTTTTGTTCATCTATGTGATGTAGAATACAAAACCACAGTAAAGCTAAAATGTGTTGTGATACTGACAACTGAAGGACGTCAGATATCAGCGTCACACATCAGCGTCACACATCATTTAAATTTTCCTCTTACCTAGCGCATAATAAAATGTAAACATTTTTTGAAGGCTGAAAGGGGCTTTGAACTCAGAAAGCCTGGACATGGGGCAGCAGCATTACCACTGAGCCACCAGCTTGCCTGGCACAGAGTTATAAGCTCAGCAATAGACAGTGTGATTTAGCAGACAAATACATAGTTTATCTATAACTCCTTCTCACTTTGACCCTGACCTATGAAGAGCATAAGTCAAACTCACATATGAGAGTCAGGTGTCAGGGTCAGGTGTCAGGGTCAGGTGTCAGGGTCAGGGGTCAGGGTCAGGGGTCAGGTGTCAGGGTCAGGTGTCAGGGTCAGGGGTCAGGTGTCAGGTGTCAGGGTCAGGTGTCAGGGTCAGGTGTCAGGGTCAGGTGTCAGGGTCAGGTGTCAGGGTCAGGTGTCAGGGTCAGGTGTCACATTGGCATTATTTTGATACTTGACTATGATATCTGACCATGTCCTAAAATGAACACTGTACATAGGAGTGTTTTTGAAAGACTTAAGAAGCAAAATCTTTTTAAATATTGTTTTTTAAAAACTGAGTTGATGGGCAGCTTTAAATTTTGAACAGAGCAGAATATATTGCAGTATATAAATTGTATCCTGGAGCCATGTGCAGCGGTTGATTTTCACCCTTCCTTTAAGGGAAACTTGCGCCATTATCGGAATTAAAGGTTCTTAAAACAAACAATTCAAAGCAAGTAAAAACTATGGAAATAAAATAAGTTACTCAATGCCACTGCATGTGGCTATGTTAATCTAAAAATTAAAATGCACTGCTCTTGAGATTGTCCTTATGAGCTTCAACATTATCTGGGAATGATCATAAGTAGAGATGAGCGAATTTCCGCTTATGAAATGTATTCACCGTTCATTTGGTGGTAAAAGGTGAATTGCGTTATGGATTCCGTTACCACGGACCATAACGCAATTCTATGATGGAATGCATAACGGAATGCCTTTAGAGGCATTCCGTCATAATAGAAGTCTATGGACTGCAAAACGGATCCGTCCCATTTCCGTTATGCAGGGGAAGATCCGTTATGCAGGGGAGGACGGATCCGTTATGCAGGGGAGGACGTTATGCATAATGGAAACGGGACGGATCCATTTTTCAGCCCATAGACTTCTATTACGACGGAATGAATAACGGAATGCCTCTAAAGGCATTCCGTTATGCATTCTGTCATAGATTTGCGTTATGGTCCGTGGTAACCAATTTACCTTTTACCACCAAACGATGTGTGAACTATTTCAAACTATGAAATTCGCTCATCTCTAATCATAACTTGAGATGCGCAAATTGATTTCATATTAACCAAAATCATCACAAATTTCCTAAAAATTCCGATTCCAGACGAATGGGAATTTTCAGCAATTCAATTCGGATGAATCTCTCAAAATGATCGCAACCATTTTACAGGTTAAAAAAAAAACTGAGGCGGCCAGCAAAAAGGTGTATTGTGAGGACCATGTTATAATTTAAAAATAAAATCTAACAGTGCAGTGTGTTTTTAAACAAACTTACCACCGGCTACCATGTGTCTACCCGACGCCATAAACAGTCACAAAAACAAAGAACAATCTCTTTGAATTCTATGGTTTTACGTACCGAGACATAATAAAAGAACAAAAGAAAAAAATAATATGGCCCTTAGAACCTCTTAAAATTAGGAGAATATAAAACTCACAAAAACAACGCACAGAAAATTCCACAGTTTCATTAATTATTCAACACAAATGAAGACAAAATGAAAAACCATGTGTAAAAAACTAAAGATACGCCATGAATCAATGGCTTCTACAACTGTCTTCAGCAGCAATAGCTTGAAGTAATCATTTTCTGTATGACTTTATCAGTCTCTTACATCATTATGGAGGAGTTTTGGCTCACTCTTGTTTCAGTTCATTGATGTTTGTGGACATTCGTTTATACACAGTTTATGTAAAATCTGGACTTTAGGTAACTGCAATAGCTTAATTCTTTTTTTTTTTTTTCAGACATTCTCTTGCTGATGTGCTAGTGTGTGTGGGATTGTTGTCCTGTTTCTTAACTCAGTTTCAGCCAAGCTTTAGCTCTTGGATAGATGGCCTAACATTTGACTCTAGAATTCTTTGGTAGTTGACTCAATAACTGCAAGGTTTCCAGGGGCTGCAAAACAAGCCCAAATCATCACCTTTCCACCACTGTGCTCGATTGTTACCATGAGGTGTTTGTATTGACATGTTATATTTGGTTTTTGCCAAACATGGTACTGTGCATTATGGCCAGAACATTGTTCCAGAAGTCTTGTAGTTTGTTCAAATTTTTAGAACTTAAGCCATGTTGCCATGTTGTTTTAAAAAAATAGGCTTTCTCCTGGCAACCCTTCTTAACACGCCATACTTGTACAGTCTTGTCCTATGTGTACTGTCATGAACTTGAACATTTAACATGCCAACTGAGGCATGTACAGTTTTAAATGTAGCTTTGGTTTTTTTTTTTGTAATTTTTATGAGCATTGTACAATTTGACCTTGGGGTGAATTTGATTGGACATCCACTCCTGTCAGCTATCTTAAATGTTTTCCATTTGTGATTAATCTTACTCAGTGTCGAATGATGGACTTCAAATTGTTTGGAATTACATTTTAACCAGATTGATGTTCAGAAACAACTGATTTTCGCTGATGACTTTCCTCCTTGTGTTAACACACATCTGAGTGCTCCAGACTAGCAAACTGCCAAAGCTTCTGCTTTTATAGAGGTGATAACGCTTGCTAATGATCAATTAAACAGGGGCGTTAGATCAGCCCTGATTTTTTCGTATTTTTGGTTTTTGCATTTTCACTCCCTGCCATCTCTAACTTTTTTATATTTACATCTGCGGAGCTGTGTGAGGCTCATTTTTTTGTGGGACAATATGTAGTTTTTACTGATACCATTTTAGGATGTATATGACTTTATGATCCCAAAAATTAGCATATTTGCCATTTAGATTTTTTTTCTGTTACGCTATTCACCTTATTGGATAAATATTTTTAGATTTTAATAATTCAGGCATTTTTGGGTGTGGCGATGCCTATGATATTTTTTACTCCGGAGAAAGGATGGTGATTTGAATTAGTTATTACATTTATTTATTTTTATATTTTTTAAAACTTATTTTACACTTCTTTTAGGCCCCCCAAAGACCTAATAACATGTAACCATCAGAATTTTTTCAATTACTTAATAAAAAATTCAGTATATTCCAATGCAGTGCTGTCACCCACAGGCTTGAAGTGGAATATACCATTAATAGGCCTAGAAGCTTTCTACAGACTTAGGCCTATTACTACTAAGGAACACCTTCCGCAATCTCATCAAGGGGAAGGCATTCCGACCCCAGGAAAGCTCACTCTTTGTTTTTCAGCTCTCAGATGTTGTGATCACAACATCTGAGGGGTAAAATGTCTGCAGTCTGCATTATTTCTGATTGCATAGATTAGCCTCTAGTCTCTGCTGAACAGCAGAAACCGGGCAGCTACAGCACTTATTGTGCTTGCAAGCGGACGCCATCTGTGTATATACGTCCTATCTGCTCATTCCCTGATCAGCCCTGGGATTAAAGCTCCTGCTCCTGCAATCTAGCAGAAGCAGGACGGGTCCCAGCTGTGAGACACAGCAGGGACCCTGAGGAGAAGACCAGAGCGGTTTATTACCACTTCTGCCTTCTCTTGTGACGGCAGGAGAGAGCTGAATGAGCAGTCATTGTCTGGAGCAAAGGCAGGAGCAGAGCTGCCTGTGTGTCATGTCCCCCAAATGGCTGTTTTCCCCTGTATCTGGGGCTACTGTGAGTGCCACAGTTAGAGTGGAGACAATGAAAAAAAGTCAGTGTCCTCCAGAGGTTTTTTTAATGCCCTCCTGGGGGACATATTATGTGCCAAAAAGAAATTCAAATATAAGTAAAAAAAAAAATATATATATATATATATATATATATATATATATATATACACACAAATACAATTTTTTTTATTTTTATGCAGTCGTCACCATAGTCACTCAGTTCTCTCAAACCTATACATGTTATATATGAAAACGATCACAAAAAAGGGAACCCATTGCAATAATTGATTTTTGTGTCAGTTTTAATATTTAAGAAATAAAAAGATATAATTAAAAAAAAAAATTTTTTATAATTAGCAGTTTTCTTCCGAATTAAAGCTACAAAAAGAAAAAAACTCAAAAAAATCCATTCTAATAAAAAGTCCTAAGTGTCAAGTAAAAATAATTGCTAAAATTATTTTGGTAGTCAAACAAATACAAAAGCTACGGTCACTAAACCACCATGTGCACAAAAGACATTCAGGCCTACAGTGGGATGCAAAAGTTTGGGCAACCTTGTTAATCGTCATAATTTTCCTGTATAAATCGTTGGTTGTTACGATAAAAAATGTCAGTTAAATACAGGTCCTTCTAAAAAAAATTTGCATATTGTGATAAAGTTCATTATTTTCTGTAATGTACTGATAAACATTAGACTTTCATATATTTTAGATTCATTACACACAACTGAAGTAGTTCAAGCCTTTTATTGTTTTAATATTGATGATTTTGGCATACAGCTCATGAAAACCCAAAATTCCTATCTAAAAAAATTAGCATATTTCATCCGACCAATAAAAGAAAAGTGTTTTTAATACAAAAAAAGTCAACCTTCAAATAATTATGTTCAGTTATGCACTCAATACTTGGTCGGGAATCCTTTTGCAGAAATGACTGCTTCAATGCGGCGTGGCATGGAGGCAATCAGCCTGTGGCACTGCTGAGGTGTTATGGAGGCCCAGGATGCTTCGATAGCGGCCTTAAGCTCATCCAGAGTGTTGGGTCTTGCGTCTTTCAACTTTCTCTTCCCAATATCCCACAGATTCTCTATGGGGTTCAGGTCAGGAGAGTTGGCAGGCCAATTGTGCACAGTAATACCATGGTTAGTAAACCATTTACCAGTGGTTTTGGCACTGTGCGCAGGTGCCAGGTCGTGCTGAAAAATGAAATCTTCATCTCCATAAAGCTTTTCAGCAGATGGAAGCATGAAGTGCTCCAAAATCTCCTGATGGCTAGCTGCATTGACCCTGCACTTGATAAAACACAGTGGACCAACACCAGCAGCTGACATGGCACCGCAGACCATCACTGACTGTGGGTACTTGACACTGGACTTCAGGCATTTTAGCATTTCCCTCTCCCCAGTCTTCCTCCAGACTTTGGCACCTTGATTTCCGAATGACATGCTAAATTTGCTTTCATCCGAAAAAAGTACTTTGGACCACTGAGCAACAGTCCAGTGCTGCTTCTCTGTAGCCCAGGTCAGGCGCTTCTGCCGCTGTTTCTGGTTCAAAAGTGGCTTGACCTGGGGAATGCGGCATCTGTAGCCCATTTCCTGCACACGCCTGTACATGGTGGCTCTGGATGTTTCTACTCCAGACTCAGTCCACTGCTTCCGCAGGTCCCCCAAGGTCTGGAATCGGTCCTTTTCCACAATCTTCCTCAGGGTCCGGTCACCTCTTCTCGTTGTGCAGCGTTTTCTGCCACACTTTTTCCTTCCCACAGACTTCCCACTGAGGTGCCTTGATACAGCACTCTGGGAACAGCCTATTCCTTCAGAAATTTCTTTCTGTGTCTTACCCTCCTGCTTGAGGGTGTCAATGATGGCCTTCTGGACAGCAGTCAGGTCGGCAGTCTTGCCCATGATTGCGGTTTTGAGTAATGAACCAGGCTGGGAGTTTTTAAAAGCCTCAGGAATCTTTTGCAGGTGTTTAGAGTTAATTAGTTGATTCAGATGATTAGGTTAATAGCTCGTTTAGAGAACCTTTTCATGATATGCTAATTTTTTGAGATAGGAATTTGGGGTTTTCATGAGCAGTATGCCAAAATCATCAATATTAAAACAATAAAAGGCTTGAACTACTTCAGTTGGTGTGTAATGAATCTAAAATATATGAAAGTCTAATGTTTATCAGTACATTACAGAAAATAATGAACTTTATCACAATATGCTAATTTTTTTAGAAGGACCTGTATATCATATAGGAGACACACACAGTGATATTTGAGAAGTGAAATTTATTGGATTTACAGAAATTGTGCTATAATTAATTAAACAAAATTAGGCAGGTGCATAAATTTGGGCACTGTTGTCATTTTATTGATTCAAAAACCTTTAGAACTAATTATTAGAACTCAAATTGGCTTGGTGCTCAGTGACCCCTCACCTACATACACAGGTGAATCCAATTATGAGAAAGAGTATTTAAGGGGGTCAATTGTAAGTTTCCCTCCTCTTAATTTTCTCTGAAGAGTAGCAACATGGGGGTCTCAAAACAACTCTCAAATGACCTGAAGACAAAGATTGTTCACCATCATGGTTTAGGGGAAGGATACAGAAAGCTGTCTCAGAGATTTCAGCTGTCTGTTTCCCCAGTTAGGAACATATTGAGGAAATGGAAGACCACAGGCTCAGTTCAAGTTAAAGAGGACCTTTCACTACTCTACAAACGAAAAACTAACTATACCTGTGGGCAGAGCGGCGCCCAGGGGTCCCCCTGCACTTACTAGTAAGTCTGGGTGCCGCTCCGTTCGCCCGGTATAGGCTCCGGTGTCTGCGCTCCCTCTGACTGTTTTCTTGTAGGAGGCGTGTCCCTTGCTGCACTGCTGGCCAATCGCAGCGCACAGCTCATAGCCAGAATCTAGACTCTCATTGGAACCTACAGAAAGCGTTTAGAGGCTGTAATTTCTGCAAAAGGAGGATCTACTAAATACTGATTTAATTTCTTTTTTGTGGTGACCAAATTTATGCACCTGCCTAATTTTGTTTAAACAATTATAGCACACTTTCTGTAAATCCAATAAACTTCATTTCACTTCTCAAATATCACTGTGTGTGTCTCCTAAATGATATATTTAACTGACATTTTTTATCGTAACAACCAACGATTTATACAGGAAAATCATGACGATTAACAAGGTTGCCCAAACTTTCGCATCCCACTGTATTTTGGGCCTCGTCATGAAAGGGTTAAAGACCCGGCATGGGTCTCATAAGCAAACTATCAGTGTATTAGGCCTCATGCACACAACCGTTTTTTTTTTTAAGGTCCGCAAAAACGGGGTCCGTAAGTCAGTGACCTTTTTTTTGGCCGTGGGTCTTCCTTGATTTTTGGAGGATCCACGGACATGAAAAAAAAGTTTTGGTGTCCGTCTGGCCGTGCGGAGCCAAACGGATCCGTCCTGAATTACAATGCAAGTCAATGGGGACGGATCCGTTTGACGTTGACACAATATGGTGCAATTGCAAACGGATCCGTCCCCCCATTGACTTTCAATGTAAAGTCAGGAGTCCCTTTTATACCATCGGATCGGAGTTTTCTCCAATCCGATGGTATATTTTAACTTGAAGCGTCACCATCACCATGGGAACGCCTCTATGTTAGAATATACCATCGGATTTGAGTTAGATCGTGAAACTCAGATCCGACCGTATATTCTAACACAGAGGCGTTCCCATGGTGATGGGGACGCTTCAAGTTAGAATATACTAAAAGAACTGTGTACATGACTGCCCCCTTCCCCCCTGTATTTAACTCAATGGTGGCCAGTGCGGCCGCCCCCCCCTCCCTCCCCTGTAGTTAACACATTGGTGGCCAGTGCCGCCGGGCCCCCCCTCCCTCCCCTGTAGTTCACACATTGGTCGCCAGTGCCGCCGGCCCCCCCTCCCTCCCCTGTAAACACATTGGTGGCCAGTGCGGCTGGCCCTCCCCTGTAGTACTGTAGATTCATTGGTGGCCAGTGGGCCCCCCCCTCCTAATTAAAATCTCCCCCCCTATCATTGGTGGCAGAGGAGAGTACCGATCGGAGTCCCAGTTTAATCGCTGGGGCTCCGATCGGTAACTATGGAAACCAGGACGCTACTGCAGTCCTGTTGCCATGGTTACTTAGCAATTTTTAGAAGCATTATACTTACCTGCGAGCTGCGAAAACTCAGCTCTGAAAAAGCTTTTATGCAGACGGAACTGCGGATCAGTCTGTGTGAAAGTAGCCTACGGCCACGGATGCGGATGCCAATCTTGTGTGCATCCGTGTTTTTTCACGGATCCATTGACTTGAATGGGTCCGTGAACCGTTCTCCGTCAAAAAAATAGGACAGGTCCTATTTTTTGGACGGACAGGAAACACGGATCACGAATGCGGCTGCAAAACGGTGCATTTTCTGATTTTTCCACAGACCCATTGAGAGTCAATGGGTCCGCGAAAAAAAAACGCCTTACACTGTGTAATACACTGATAGTCAATACGGTACAATCCAGATGAATTGTGCTGCATTGAAACAGGGATCAAATGTGGGACAAAAATTAAATCACATAATCCACTCTGTCTAGTCAACACCGTAAAAAAAAAAAAATTGCTAAAATTTTTGTCACCTTTCATCACAAAGAGTGTAATACCAAGTGATCAAAAGGTAGTATGTACCCTAAAATAGTACCAATCAAACCGACCTCTCACCCCACAAAAAATGAGAATTCGTCCCGAAAAAAAAAAAAAAAAAATATATTGCTCTCAGAACATGGACACTAAAACATGATTTCTTTTGTTTCAAAAATGCTGTTATTGTGTTAAAAAATTTTTTTTTTAAAGTAGATATATTAGGTATCGCCACGTCCGTAACAACCTGCTCTATAAAAATGCCACATGACCTAACCCCTCAAGTGAATACCGTAAAACATTTTTTTTATAAAAACTGTGTAAAAAAAAGCTATTTTTTTGTCACCTTAGAACATAAAAAGTGTAATACCAAGTGATCAAAAAGTCATAGGCACCCCAAAATCATACCAATCCAACCGTCATCTCCTCCCGCAAAAAATGAGAACCTAAGACAATCTCCCGAAAATAAAAAAAAACTATGGCTCTCAGAATATAGAGACACTAAAACATTATTTTTTTTGTTTTAAAAAATGCTGTTATTGTGTAAAACTTAAATAAAATAAAAAAGTATACATATTAGGTATCGCCGCATCCATAAGAACCTTCTGTATAAAAATATCACATGAACTAACCTCTGTGAACTAACCACTGTAAAAAAATAAAAAATAGTCAAAAAGGCAATTTTTTTCACCTTACATCACAAAAAGTGTAATACCAAGCGATCAAAAAGTCATACACACCACAAAACCATACCAATCAAACCGCTATCTCATCTGCTATCTCCTGCAAAATGAGACCCTACCTAAGACAATCGCTCAAAAAAATATATATATGGCTCTCAGTATATGGAGACACAAAAAAAACATTTTTTTTCAAAAATGCTTTATTATGTAAAACTGAAACATACAACCAAAAAAGTAGTCAGATTTGGTATTGTCGCTTCCGTAACAAACTGCACTATAAAAATACCCCATGATCTAA
Organism: Bufo gargarizans; assembly: GCF_014858855.1. Classification (NCBI taxonomy): domain Eukaryota; kingdom Metazoa; phylum Chordata; class Amphibia; order Anura; family Bufonidae; genus Bufo; species Bufo gargarizans. The sequence goes on from NC_058081.1 coordinate 622,170,294, forward strand.
CCTGTCAGATGAACATTGTAAATAACAAAAAATAAAAACGGTGCCAAAACAGCTATTTTTTGTTACCTTGCCTTACAAAAAGTGTAATATAGAGCAACCAAAAATCATATGTACCCTAAAATAGTACCAACAAGGGGGGGCCAGAGGGGTTATAGAGGAGGGGTTTGGCAAGCAAAGCGCCCAGGGGCCTGGGCATCGGCCGTATGAACACCTTCAGAACCTGGGCACCTTCAGAACCTAATTACCATATGGTAAAAAAGTGTTTTTTGGAGCAAATCGGCAATGGACTGCAATATGAAAGGTACCATAGTAATCTGGGGAAAGTCATGGAAAACTTGATCTGAGTGGTCTGTAATGGTCATATTCGGTGAAAGACTCTCTAAGTATATAACACCCCTCAGTATATCACACCTATCAATAGCACATCTATACCAGTCCTTAAAAGGACTTTTGTAGCCCTATTAGCTAGTGTTTGGTGTGCCTAACAGTCTGTCCCTGCTCCACAAAACAACCTCTCCCTACACTGACAAAACACAGAATGTAATATGGCTGCCAGACAGGGTTCTGTTACAGGGTGGGGTGTGTCCATGTGCTGAAACGTCTCATTTGGCTGTCCTGTCCCACCTGATGGATGTGTCATGGGTCAAAGTTCAGCGCAATGCAAAAGAATATGGCGCATGCAAACATTGCCATATGTTCGCATGTTCTGCAAATCACGAACAAGCAAAGTTTGCCGCGAAACAACCTTAAGGCCATCTCTACATGGCAACTTAAAATTATCCCAGTGAAATCTGCCTTCCAAAAACCATATGGCATTCCTTTCCTTCTGTGTCCTGATGTGTGCCCGTACAGCAGTTTGCGACCACATATGGGGTGTTTCTGTAAACTACAGAATCAGGGTAATAAATAAATATTGAGTTTTGTTTGTTACTGGAAAAAATTGATTAAAATGGAAAATCTGCCAATAAAGTTAAATATGACATTTCATCTCCATTTTCCTTTGATTCTTGTGGAACACCTAAACGGTTAAAAAAGAAGTTTGTAAAATCTATTTTGAATACCTTGAGTGGTGTAGTTTCTAAAATGGGGACATTTATGGGTGGTTTCTATTATGTAAGCCTAACAAAGTGACTTCAGACTTGAACTGGTCCTTAAAAAGTGGGTTTTGGAAATTTTATGAAAAATTTCAAGATTTGCTTCTAAGCGTTTTAAAGTTATCACCACATAAAGTGACATGTCAGATTTGCAAAAAATGGCCTGGTCCTTAAGGTGAAAAATGGCAGGGTCCTGAAGGGGTAACTAATGCTGTCTTGGTGTTAAAGTGCTTGAATAGGGTTGAACATAGGGTACCTTACTATACCAGGAGGTCTGCTATGCAATTATCAGAGCTTTGCCCACTATTATCAGTTGGGCATATATCTATTGAAACCTGCAAGAACCTACCAACTATCCTGAGTCCCCTGATGAACCAGCCTTGATTACGTCTGGGGAAACGCGTCGGGACAAATTGCCAAAGAAGGGACGAACAGCATCGATCCGTTTAGGCAGGGTATCAATAGGCGACAGTGAGGGTTTAGCCACCGAGAGGTGGGGTTGCCCCTTTCGGGGCGGGTGCTCCGCCTGTAGGCAGGGGCACATTGAGGGTTGTAGTATTAGGGATATTGTTTCCTTCCCCTTATCCACCACATCTCTATCTACCATTTGGCCAGGTCCACAGTCATCTAACTGTAAGTTGCCACAAATTTTTCTATACATCGGACTTCATTATCCTGATACGTCCAAGTAAGGCCTTGTCTAATTATTTGACGTAGCCTAATATATACTAAGAAGGGGTATTATTTTAACCAACGATAGTAAAAGTTATGTTTTATATGAAAAGTCATTTTTCTCTGTGATGTCTATATTGAAACTTTTCGTAACCCTATAAATTCCACTGTGATAGGGTTGAATATAGTTTTAAGAGATCTCAGACTACCATACACAACTTTTCAGGGCAATCTGAAAACTTTTGATTCAGGTTGAATTTGTATGTATTTGTATCTGAATCGAATCTGTTAGCTGATTTCTTAGAATGAAATTTAAAATGAATTTCAAAAAGATCGCTCATCTGTAGCAATAACATTATCAAAACTTTTGTACTGATATAGAGATGAATATTTTTGCACCATCCACATTTTCCTGTTCACACTTTTGACCTTTTAAAACATGATTCACACACTTTTGCCGAGATTAATAGATAAATGACACTATTATGTAATAAATTCATGTGGTGCAAGAGGGTAGGAAGCCTAAAGGGGTTGTGTCACTTTAGCAAATAGCACTTATAGCAATATGGACAATCACAATGCATTAGTAAGTGCCTTGTATTAACTTTCTCTACATGATAAATGCCACTTGCTGAAGACAAACAACCACTTTAAAGGGTAAGAAGCCATTATAGGGACCTGATGCCTATTGAACCAACCCTCTCCACAAACTCAGATATTTTATTCCATTATTCTCCATAGCATTTATTATAGCTGATGTTGTAGTACCCAGAGGTACACTGTTTTGAGATTTAGTTAAACATGAAATTCAAAAATAAAATACAGTGGTCTCTCAAGTAGCTATAACTGGCTCCTAGACGAGCACTGCAAGCTGAAAATATTGTAAATTTGACCATAACCCTATGGAAAACTAGTAATTGGTACTGAAGCCCCTAGAGAAAAATATTAACACACACAAATATAAATAATACAGATAAATCAAGTCAATGCATATACAGTTGCAATAAAAAAGCAGGCAAACCTTTTAGAATTACCTGGATTTCAGTATTAGGGCTCATGCACACAACTATGTATTTTGTGGTCCACAAAACACGGATCTGCAAGAAAAAACTGATGATATCTGTGTGACGTCTGTGTTGCATTATTTTTTGTGGACAAGAGAAGGACATGCAGACGTACAGACACAGAATACACACCAAGTAATTTCCGTTTTTTTGCAAGCCACAGTGAAATGAATGGTTTCGCATACTGACCTCTAAAAAAAAAACGGAACGAAAACGGAACGGAAACGGAAGAACAATACGTTTGTGTGCATGAGCCCTTACTAAGAACATTTGGTCTAAATGTTATCTATATCACACTTATAGACTCCTCGTCATGAATTAGGCACATCCTCTGGCAGTCCGTGCATCAAATTGAAATCTACAACACCTCGGAGCTGTCGCAAATTTCTGTCTTCATTTGCGCCAGGAAAACTGAGACAAATGAAGATAAATATGTTGGTCCTGCTGGCCCCCTCTCTCTGCCACGCTCCCTTTTCAGAAAGTGGCAAGAGCGGTGTAAAAAATGTGTTTGCAACTTTTCCACCGGAAAACTGGCTCAGGGAGATGATAAATCTCGCCCACAGAGTGGAATGATACAATTCTGATTTCCTGCAGACACCAATTAGGAGCTTGGATTTCTACGTCACAAGTATAGACATATACAATTTAACTAAACTACTAGCATAGAAAGTGCTGTAGCATTCATGTATTGAATTGAGTAAAGATCCACAGTGCAAGGAGTAAAACTAAGTGAACCCTTACATTTAAAAAGTTAGATACCCTTTTACCAGTAATCACCTCCACCAAGCATTTACTATAGCTGCAAAAAAACATTTGCACAATGTTGAGGAGGTATTCTGGATCATTCCTCTCTGCAAATGTGTTTCAGGTTATCAACCTTTCTGGGATGTCTTGAGTACATTTAGCTCTCTTCAGGTCCTACCATAGCTTCGAAATCCATTCGTCCATAGCATAGCACCAGGCTTAGGGCTCATGCACACGACCGTATGCATTTTGTGGTCTGCAAAAATCTGATATAATACAGATGACTTCTGTGGAAATTCTGTATTTTTCTTAATAGAACAGCTGGCCCCTAACAAAACAGTACTATCCTTGTCTTTAATGTGGACAATAATAGGACAGGTTCTATTTTTTTGCAGAACGGACATAAGATACGGAATGCACACGGAATAACAAAATTTTTTTTGGCAGACCCATTGAAATGAATGGTTCTGCACACAGTCCACACAAAAAACAAAACAAAAACAGAACGAACATGGAAAGAAAATACGTTTGTGTGCATGAGCCCTTAAGATCAGGATTCTGACTTGGTCTTTCCAAAGGATAGGAGCAATAAAAGGTAAAATAAATACATTACTAAATTTCGACTACCCTCATAAATGATTATTTTACAGAATGGTGATGCAAACTAGAAAACCCCTTTAACCCCTTAAAGACTGGACCTATTTTCATTTTTGCATTTTTGATTTTTCCTCCCTACATTCCAATCAGCCAGCCATAACTTAAATTTTTCATTCACATAGCCATAGGAGGGCTTATTTTCTGCGGGGCAGGACATATTTTTAATGGCACCATTTAAAGAGAACCTGTCACCAGTTTTATGGTGTCCTAACTAAGGGCAACATAAATAAGTGACTGATTCTCTTAGCAAAATGCTGGGTCACTTTCTTTAATTGACCCAGTCAATCTGCCAACATCTTGTATTGAAAAGCTCCAGCTGATAATGATGAGTCATGAATATTTATGAGCTCCTGACTCTCCCCGCCCACCTGCTGCTGATTGACAGTTATTTTCCATATGAATCAGCAGCAGGTGGGCAGGGGAGTGGCTATAGCTCTGAATTAAATATATGCTGGACTCAATGACATCACGCTGGACTAAAATCAGCTCATTAGCATGTGGCATCTTTGTGTGTATATTATGAGGTAACCATCTGTCACACCAGTAAGTGAATACATCTAAGGTACTTTTTAGTAGTTAATGATTGTATATAATTAGTTAAATTATAACCAAATATCCACATGACAGGTTAACATGTCGTGTATTGGAAAACGAGAAAGAAAAATCTTTGTGGGGTAAAATTGAAAAAAAACCTCACAATTCCGACAATGTTTTTTTGGTTTTGATATTACGATGTTCCCTGTGCACTAAAAATGACATCACGTCCTTATTCTGCGAGTCAATACAGTTATGACGATACTAAATTTGTATAGTTATTTTATGACTGTAGAAAAAAATCTAAAACAATTTAAAAAGTTTTCTTTACATCGCCATTTTCTGACAATCATAACCTTTTTATATTTCCATCTACAGAGCTATACGGGGGCTTGTTTTTTTTTGCGAGAAGAACTGTAGTTTTTATTGATATCACACAACTTTTTGATCATTGCTATTACGTTTTTTGAGGGGACAAGATTACAAAAATATTGGATTACACTAGTTAGTAATCGCTTTTCCATGAGCCAATGACAATACCCTTGAGAGACCGCCTCCAATCCAGGACAGGAAACAGGATCTACCATGGAGAGCTTTAAAAAGGGGACTCATCCCCTACCACCTCAGTTAATAGCAAGAACTCATCCTACTCCATTACTACTTATATTTTTTTTACATTTTTATTTAAATTGTTTTTTAATAGATTCCTTTTACTATATTATTATTATTTTTTTTACATTTGTCCATTTTAGTTTTTTTTTTTACAAATACAAATTGCAAATCATACTACAGGGAGGGAATAAATCCCAGGTGCTGTCATAGGCTCATTGAAAAGCGATTACCGGTAACTATAATTCAATATTTTCTTTTACGCTCATGACAGCACCCTTGAGAGAAAAGATTAGAATAGTACCTACGTAGGGATAGCAGCCTGTAACACCTTTTTTCCAAAGGACAAAAAGGTCATTACAGGTCAGGTCCAGTCTATAGTGTGCGAAAAATGTACCAGGTGAGCTCCAGGCAGCTGCCCTACAAATGTGTTCTATAATAGCATTCGCTTTTTTGGCCCAGGAAGCTGACATGGATCTAGTGGAGTGAGCCCCGAATCCTGACGGAGGGGATGTGTCTGCAGCAGTGTATGCTAAGGAGATGGCCCCCCACTAACCACCTATGAAGGGTTCTGGAGAAAACTTTATCCCCTTTATTTCTACCCCCAAACTGAATGAAAAGATAGGAAGTCTTTCTCCACTGTTCTGAAACTTCTAAGTATTTAAAAAGGCATCTTTTAATTTAAAAAAAAAAAAAATAATATATATATATATATATATATATATATATATATATATATATATTTTTTTTTTTTACTTACTTCTTACCCTTAGGGGGCTATAAACTGCGATCTTCTGATTCCTTGTCCCATAGACCATAATAGATAACTATTATGGTTTATGCGAGTTTTAATTACCTGTGAAGCTTTGCCTTGTGCACAACTTTACAGGCAAGTTACTATGACAGGCCTGGGAACCTTCAGCAGGCCTCAGGCTGTCATGGTAATCGATCGCAGCCCTGCGATTTCCCTGCAGGGGCTCAGATCAAAAGGCAGAGGGAGTCCAGCAGAGGCAGTTCTGTTAGTGTTAGGTACCCATCTGCAGCAGCCACCTTGATGTTGGTAGATGGCCCTGACACACATTTGATCATAAATGTGCACAAAGAGCTTCCATTTTTCATGTAAAGTAGGTATAGAAGCACTGTAATCCAGAATAATCTCTAATCCCTAGTTCTATTGTTTGCATATATAACAGTGTGCTGCCATATTTGGTTTGCTGCTTGTATGTGAGCTTTATGGATGGACACCTGTGACTTTGGATGTGCATGTTATTGGTAAAATTGAGTTGATGTTTTACATAAAAAATTAAAAATTAAAAATGTAGAAAAAAAGTTTACAAAATTTACATTTCTCTGCTTTTAAGACAGATAGTGATACCTGATTAAATAGTTATTAGCATTTACCATATGTCTACTTTATCTTGGCATTATTTTGTAAATGTGTAAATGTCATTTTATGTTTTTAGAACGTTAGAAGGCTTAGAATTTTAGTAGCAATTTTTAAAGAAAATTTCCAAAACTGACTTTTTAAAGCAAATCTGTCACCAGTTTTATGGTTTCCTAACCAAGGGCAACATAAACTAATAACAGATCCTCTCAGAAAAATGCTGGGACACTTTCTTTAGCTGAGCCAGCCTTTTAGCCAAAATCTTGTATTGACAGCGCCAGTGCATAATGGGAAGTCTCGAATATTTATGAGCTCTTGGTTTTTCCTACCCACCCGCTGCTGATTCAGTTGGAAAAAAAAATTGCCAATCAAGGAGGGGGAGAGGAAATCTGTCAACTCATGAATATGAGGACTCATTGGCATGAGTCGGGGCTGTGAGGGCAGCAAACTGGTGACAGATTCCCTTTAAAAGAACCAATTCAGCTATGAACTCACTTTGAAGGACTTACGGTACATCATATAAACCACCCAAAAGTGACCACATTTTACAAACTACACCTCTCAAATTATCCAAAACTGATTTTATAAGCTTTATTAACCCATTATATGTTCCACTTGAATTAAAAGGGTTTTCAGAGATATTTTTACTGATGGCCTATCCTGTGGATAATTCATAAATGTCTGAAAGGTGGGGGTATGACACCCAGGAACCCTGCCAATAAGCTGTTTGAGAAGGCACCGGCGCGTGCATAAGCACTTCAGCCTTCTCGCTGCTCACAAAGCACTCCCACCAATCAGATACTGATGTCAGTAAAAAGATCTCATAAAACCCCTAACAGTCACGTCAAAATGGAAAAACCCTCCCAAAAATTTCACTTTTTTATTGTAGTTTTTTGTGTGTCTGCAGTAAATCGCACAACTCATGGGACACTATTGCATTTTTAACCCCTTAGTTATATCATTAATTTTAGCCTTAAGGACCAATAATATTTTCCCCCTTTTAACTTTTAATTTTTTTTTCTAAAAATTATATAATTTTTTTGCGGCATTAGTTGTAGGTTTTTTAGCAACCATTTTGGGGTATATATTGCATATTAAATAACTTTTATTTATTTCTAGGGGAAAGATTAACCCCTTAAGGACACGGCCCTATTTCACCTTAAGGACCAGGCCATTTTTTGCAAATCTGACCAGTGTCACTTTAAGTGCTGATAACTTTAAAACACTGACTTATCCAGGCCATTCTGAGATTGTTTTTTCGTCACATATTGTACTTCATGACACTGGTAAAATAAAGTCAAAAAAATTAATTTTTTTGCATAATAAAATACCTAATTTACCCAAAATTTGGAAAAATTAGCAAATTTCAAAGTTTCAGTTTCTCTACTTCTGTAATACATAGTAATACCCCCAAAAATTGTGATGACTTAACATTCCCCATATGTCTACTTCATGTTTGAATTATTTTGGGAATGATATTTTATTTTTTGGGGATGTTACAAGGCTTAGAAGTTAAGAAGCAAATCTTGAATTTTTTTTGAAATTTACAAAAAAACAATTTTTAGGGACCACTACAGCTCTGAAGTCACTTTGCGAGGCTTACATAATAGAAACCGCCCAAAAATGACCCCATTCTATAAACTACACCCCTCAAGGTATTCAAAAAACTGATTTTACAAACTTCGTTAACCCTTTAGGTGTTGCACAAGAGTTATTGGCAAATGGGGATGAAATTTGAGAATTTCATTTTTTTGCCTAATTTTCAATTTTAACCCATTTTTTCCACTAACAAAGCAAGGGTTAACAGCCAAACAAGACTATCTTTATTGCCCTGACTCTGCTGTTTACAGAAACACCCTATATGTGGCCGTAAACTACTGTACGGCCACACAGCGGGCGTAGAGTGAAAGGTGCGCCGTATGGTTTTTGGAAGCCAGATATTGCTGGATAGTTTTTTTTACACCATGTCCCATTTGAAGCCCCCTGATGCACCCCTAGAGTAGAAACTCCATAAAAGTGACCCCATCTAAGAAACTACACCCCTCAAGGTATTCAAAACTGATTTTACAAACTTTGTTAACCCTTTAGGTGATGCACAAGATTTAATGGAAAATAGAGATACAATTTCAAAATTTCACATTTTTGGCAGATTTTCCAGTTTAATATTTTTTTTCCAGTTACAAAGCAAGGGTTAACAGCCAAACAAAAACTCATTATTTATGGCCCTGATTCTGTAGTTTACAGAAACACCCCATATGTGGTCGTAAACTGCTGTACGGGCACACGGCAGGGCGCAGAAGGAAAGGAATGCCATACGGTTTTTGGAAGGCAGATTTTGCTGGACTGTTTTTTTGACACCATGTCCCATTTGAAGCCCCCCTGATGCACCCCTAGAGTAGAAACTCCAAAACAGTGACCCCATTTTAGAAAATACGGAATAGGGTGGCAGTATTGTTGGTACTAGTTTAGGGTACATATGATTTTTGGTTGCTCTATTTTACACTTTTTGTGCGGCAAGGTAACAAGAAATAGCCTTTGCAGCCCCCCGATGGAGAGGGAGAGAGCCCCCAGGCAGCCCCCCGAAGCCCCGTCCTCACCCTTCCCCGTCTGCGAAGTTGTGGCAGACGGGCAGATTTTGGAAGGCAGATTTTGCTGGACTGTTTTTTTGACACCATGTCCCATTTGAAGCCCCCCTGATGCACCCCTAGAGTAGAAACTCCAAAACAGTGACCCCATTTTAGAAAATACGGAATAGGGTGGCAGTATTGTTGGTACTAGTTTAGGGTACATATGATTTTTGGTTGCTCTATTTTACACTTTTTGTGCGGCAAGGTAACAAGAAATAGCTTTTTTGGCACGTTTTTTTTTTTTGTTATTTACAACATTCATCTGACAGGTTAGATCATGTGGTAATTTTATAGAGCAGGTTATTACGGACGCGGCGATACCCAATATGTATAATTTTTTTATTTTATTTATGTAAGTTTTATACAATAACTTCATTTTTAAAACCAAAACATTGTTTAGTGTCTCCATAGTCTAAGAGCCATAGTTTTTTTCAGTTTTTGGGCGATTATCTTGAGTAGGGTCTAATTTTTTGCGGGATGAGATGACGGTTTGATTGGCACTATTTTGGGGTGCATATGACTTTTTGATCGCTTGCTATTACACTTTTTGTGACGTAAGATGGCAAAAAAATTGCTTTTTTTACGCCGTTTTTATTTTTTACGGTGGTTACCTGAGGGGTTAGGTCATGTGATATATTTATAGAGCCTGTCGATACGGACGCGGCGATACCTAATATGTATACTTTATTTTTATTTATGTAAGTTTTACACAATGATTTTATTTTTGAAACAAAAAATAATCTTTTAGTGTTTCCATAGTCTAAGAGCCATAGTTTTTTCAGTTTTTGGGCGATTATCTTGAGTAGGGTCTAATTTTTTGCGGGATGAGTTGACGGTTTGATTGGTACTATTTTGGCGTACATTAGACTTTTTTGATCACTTTTATTACCTTTTTTGGGAAGTAAGGTGGGCAAAATTTCTATTTTCTCATAGTTTTTTTTTTTTTATGGCGTTCACCGTGCGGGGAAAGTAACATGACCGTTTTATAGATCAGGTCATTACGGACGCGGCGATACCTAATATGTGTAGTGTATTTTATTTTTTATTCAGTGATAAATGTTTTTTTTTTATCTTAACTTTTTTTTTGACCCAGACCCACTTGGTTCTTGGAGATCCAGTGGGTCTGATGTCTGCATAATACAGTACAGAACCCTATATAGGTTTCTGTACTGTATTTTACTTACACTGAACAGATCTATGCTTTCAGCATAGATCTGTTCAGCACCATGGACAGCAGGACGCCTGAGCAGGCGTCCTGTTGCCATGGGAACCTTCCCCGTCTGCCACAACTTCGCAGACGGGGAAGGGTGAGGACGGGGCTTCGGGGGGCTGCCTGGGGGCTCTCTCCCTCTCCATCGGGGGGCTGCAAAGGCACAGCAGCCCCCCGATCGGAGAGGGAGGGAGCTCCCTGACCGATGACAGTTAACCTTTTCCATACAGCGGTCCGTACGGACCGCGGTATGGAAAGGGTTAAACGGCTGACATCTGCACAGATGTCAGCCGTTTATACCAGGGTGCCAGCAATGTGCTGGCACCCTGGTATACCCACTAGACGCCAACGATTATTCAAGGGGAAGCGGGCGGGGGATTGCGATCCCGCCTGCCGCACCGCCCGCCTCCCGCAACACCCCCACTGCCTGCGACACCCCCCCTGCACCACCCGCCGCCATCAAATCGTGCAGGGGTGCAGGGGGGGTGGGTGGTGAAAATCTAATTTAGGCACTCTAAAGTTTCTGATCCCCGCGGTCAGGGACCGCGGGGATCAGAAACTGCAGAAAGCGCAGCAAACCGCAGGTCTGAATTGACCTGCGGTTTGCTGCGATCGCCGACAAGGGGGGGTCAAATGACCCCCCCCCTGCGTTGTTACGGGATGCCGGCTGAATGATTTCAGCCGGCGTCCCGATTAACCCCGTGCGCCGGAATCCCGATTTTAAGTCAGGACGTACCGGTACGTCCTGTGTCCTTAAGGACTCGGGAAATAGGGCGTACCGGTACGTCCTATGTCCTTAAGGGGTTAAAAAACAGCAATTTTAACATTATTTTGTGGAATTTATTTATGGCGTTCACTGTATGCTAAAAATAACAAATTCACATTTCTATATATTTCTATATTTTTCTCTCCCCCTGCAGCCTATCAGCTTTGCAGCTGCTCTCTCATTCTACTCCAGACTGACAGCTGCTTTAACTGCTCATATCTCTGGTTTGGTACCAGCTAGAGATATGGGCTTTATATTGTTTGAAAGCTTTCAAAAAATACCAGAATAATAGCAATATGTTCAGTAAATGGGAAGATATCACTGCTAGAAATCGGGATGCTGTAAATACGGCTGAAAGTGAAAGTAAAAAGCAGGTTTATTTCCGATGCAATTATTTCCGACTAAATTTCCAACAGTGATTTCTCCTCTGTTGCTTGGACAAATGCTGTCATGGAATGTCAGCTTTCAAACAAGAGTATTTGCATGTTTCTAGCTGCTACCAAACAGGAGATAGCATCATCTAAAGCAGCCCTCCCCCCTCCACAGTCGATTCTGTCAAAACTCCAGTTTAATGCTGTACGCAATTCGTTTCTGTACAGCATTATAAAATGAATGGTCTATAACAAGGAGAAGTGAGTTATTCCTGAAGTCTCACAAGACTTCGGTATTTGATTATAAAACTGAAAAACCAATTTGAAACAGGTATCTGAAGTCTGCTTTGGTACCAAATGGTACCTCGGTACCAATGCCGACAACGGAAAACGTTTTAAAATGTTTTTTCAGTTTAGACTTCGGGAATAACTCACTTCGCCTAGTAGGAGACAAATCACTGTACAGCATTAAACCGAAGTTTTGAGTGAAGCAACTTCGGATCTAGGATCCGAAGCGCAACAGGCTCATCCCTAGTTAACAGCAAAACAAACCTCAATATGTATTACTCTGATTCTGCAGTTTACAGAAACACCCCATCTGTGCTTGTGAGCAGCTGTATGAGCACACTGCAGAGCTCAGAAGGGAAGGAGCGCCATATGGATTCTGGAGGGTAGATTTTGCTGGAATGGTTTTTGAGCACCAGGTTGCATTTGAAGATACTTTGAGGTATCCCTACAGTGGAAACCCCTGAAAGTGACCCCATTTTATAAACTACACGCCTCAAGGAATTTAGTGTGGGGTGTAGTGAGTGCTTTGACCCCACAGGCGTTTCATAGAATTCAGAAACACTTGGCTATGAAAATGAGAAGTGAAATTTTTCCAGTGCATTGTTGCTTTAGCCCATTTTTATTTTTACAAGGGGTAACAGGAGAAAAAGGACCCACAGTTTTATAACCATTGTCCCCTGAATATGGTAACACCCCATATGTGGTTGTAAACTGCTGTTTGGGCATACTGTTAGTTTTGCCGTTTTGGCTCTTAAGAGAAAGATCACCATGAGCGTTTAAAGCCTAATTTGGTGATTTATACAGCACTGGCTGAAAACTGCAGAGGCTCCGAGATGAAATAAAAAAAGAAACCCCCAAGAAGTGACCTAATTTTAGAAACCAAAACCCTCACAAAATTTACCAAAGGGTGTACTGAGCATTTTGACTCCACAGGAGTTTAGCAAAAATGTATTCACATGCAGATGGTGGAAAGTCAAACTTGCACAGATATGCCATTTTAGTGCCTAATATCTTGTGCCCAGTGCAAAAAGTCAGATCTCTTATGCCATGTTTCCTGATTTTAGAAACACCCTACATGTGACCCTATTCTTTTGCCCGAATGTATGAGAGGGCTCAGGTGTAAAAGAGCCCCATACATATTTTAAAACCCAATGTGGTGATTTACACGCCTTGAGCTAACAGTTTTAGAGGCTATGGGGTGAAATAATAAATGGAACTCCAGAAAAGTTATCCAATTTTGGAAAATACACCCCTCAAGGTATTCATTAAGAGGTGGTGTGAGTATTTTGACCCCAGACATGTTATTCAAAAATGTATGCACAGTAGATGGTACAAAATTAAATTCAGCTCTTACTAGGCAGTGTTTCCAGGTTTTAGAAACACTCTACATGTGGCCCTATTCATTTGCTTGAACTGGATTGAGAGGCCCATGCTTGAGGCCCAATGTGGTGATTTATACCACTTGTGCTGAAAACTGTAGATGCTCTGGGGTGAAATAAATGAAACACCAGAGAAGTGACTCCATTTTGGAAACTTTGCCCTCAAGGTATTAAGGCATGGAGTGAGCATTTTGACACAATAAGCAATTTGCAGACTGTACAAAATCACAAGTCTTCCCAGCTATGGCTTGTCATTACTCAATGTTGTGCGAGGCTGAAGCCATCAGAGACTCAGACCACACTACTTGAATTGATAGGCAGGCTCTACTGGGTATGGAAATTCCATAAATGTTCAAAAGGGCAGCAGCACCATTTGGCTTTTGGAGCATGGATTTTGCCGGAATGGTTTTCAGGAACTACCTAACATTTGCAGAGCCCCCGAGGTACCCATACAGTGGAAACCCCCAATAAGTGAGCCCACTTTGGAAATTACACCCCTCTTTTATCAAAGGGTGGAGTGAGCATTTTAATACAGGTGTTTTGCAGAAACTAGTGAACAGGTGAACATGCAAAGAAGAAAATGTCAAGTTTTCCACAGATATGGCATTTCAGTGCCCAATAGGTTATTCCCATTTTGTGCCTGAAACACACCACACCCTTAAAATGTTAGGCAGGTTCTTCCGAGTACTGAAATACTATAAATGTGGAGGTAAACTGCTGTTTGGATACACTGCAGGTTTCAGAATGGAAAGACCAACTTTCGGGCTTTTGCAGTGCAGATTTTGATATATTGGTTTACAGGCACGATGTTGCTTTAAAACAGCCTCTAGGTACCAGTAAAGCCATTTTCTGAGAAGCATATATTTTTTTCTTATGGCTACTACTTTGCAGGACGAGCCGACATTATTGTTTGCTCTATTTTGAGGTAACATAAGGTTTTGTTTGCTTTTTGGGAAGCAGGATACAGAAAAGGAAGCAACTTTTTCTTGTTATTGCAGTGAACGCATTACAGGGAGCTGATGGGATGAGAGAGGGCCTCTTCTCTCTGCAAATCCCTTGGATGTGGTGGTCGGCATTGTTAGAAAATAGCCGGGCCCTGCTACTGATCAAGCATCGTGCATGTACACCGATAGTCCTCAACTCTCATTACGCTTCGCCCAAGCTGTTCCCCTAACCATCCTTTATCCAAATATATTTAGATTGTAATTCTCGTACCAGGCCATAAAGTGGTTAATTAAAACTTTGGCCCTGATTTATCATACCTTCACTCAAGAATTCTGGCTTGCAGCTTTTTTAGGTCAGTAGAGTTTTTGCATTTTCCCATCACTTCAGTTTTGGAATTTGGGTAGGAAAGTGGGTATGGTTAGCTATGTTAATTAGTTTAAATCCAGATTTATCACAGACTATTTTTAAAAAGCCACAATCTCCCTCCAGTAGGGAGCATCAAACTGACTTCAAAAATTCCCTTCATGATAAATTCCCCCCTTTGTTCCTATCTGTGATTACATCACCTGAGCAAACCCAATCTGGCTAAGTCCTACAGCACCTGCTCTGAGGACCAGAATTCAGTCTCTATGCATTCCTAAAAGTTTCCCATTAAAGTTTTGTTGTTACTGTGTGTAACGTGATGTAATTGCGGACCAGAGCTAAATGCCCAGTAAGAGAATTACATTTACCAGTGCTCAGAAGAGATACTTTACAAGAAGAGGGAGAAGGGGTCATTTTCTTTTCTCAAATGCTTCTTTAAGTACTGTAGCTGAAGGAACATATCAGCCAAAACGGATGCACTGTATCTTGCCTACTTCCGGGTATGGGTAAGGGAGACATGAGACAGGGATTCTCTTTGGTGTCCTTTGCATCCCTGTGTTACGCTCTGCCCATTCACATCTTACACTAGGGATAAAAAATGTAGTAGCCATCTTCACCTGTGAACATTAGTCCTCCATTGTATGAAAGAGAGAGAACAGAGAGGTAATAGGTAACAAAACAGGAGTTTATTGGAAGATATTACAGGATTTATGACAACCATAAAGAATCACATATACAAACTCAACTCCTAAGAAGCACTCATTCTAAATGGGAAGGTTACAGTAACAGCTAACAATCTTCATCTAGAAGTACCTTAGGTTCTATCCATTTCAGACGCACAAAAAACCAAGTAACATGCGTAACACGTGTTGAAGAGCGATGCATGTTACACACAACACTGACAGACAAATACAAAAACAGTTGTAAGAACCATTTTCTTTTTTCACAATAAAAAAAAAAATGCGTGGAAAACAGTAAAGACCTTGCATATATAATATTTGGCTTCAATATTCTCATTTTAACTGGGTACAGTAACATATCAGGAGGCTTCCAAAGCAGAAAAGCAAAAAGGGAGTGGGAAATTACCTAAAATATTATAACTTAACCTGCATTTGCTGTACTCGACGTTCCGAAATGTAAAAGAATCATTTAAATTCAGACATCGAATTTCAATTTCAAATGCATATTAAATAGTGCTTTAAAAACAGGGCAGACAAAGTTTAAAATTAGTAGTAATTTAGTGTTAACTAACCCTGATGAAATATAACATAAAACAAGAAACATACAAGACTAAAGACTGCTTCAAAATGAAATAACTAGTAAAAATCAATGCAAATGGAGGACAAATGAGGCATTTTCATATACAGGAGAAAGTGTCATATGAAATGGTTCCATCACACAATGTGACACTCGCAAGGAGAATAAATTTGAATATGGGGATTATCATGCCAGCCTCATGTGGTGGTTTCATGAAAACAGCAGACAACCACCCCACCCCCTTTATCACCCAGAGGCCCTATTATGGGATACGGACAGGGGCTGTCAATCCCCTGTGCAATTAATGTAGCCAAACATTTAATACACCACAAATAATATCATATCCAATGTAATAGTCAACATATTAGTAAGCAAAACTGTCAAATGCTTCAATAGCTGAAAATCTGGTCGCCATGCCCGCTTTTCTCCTAACAGGTACACAATGTACGTTTTGGGAGATCTATATCTGGTGCAGATTAGCGAAAAAACTATAAGATTAAGCAAGGTTGAAAATCCCACCAATCAGACTGAGGAGATCATCATGGCTATAAAGAACATCCCCTCAAAATCCGCCAATGAAAATCTGAGGTCTACACTCATGTTAGCTCTTTAACACCCGTTTCACATCGATAAATTTGGCATTCAAAGTAATGAACAATAAATGTAACACTTGGAAAGAGATGACCCATGGTGTAGATCTGTCGGTTTCAATACAACTGACAGCAGAGCTGGTTAGCTTAGGGGGAGTTCAGATCTACAATGGAGGCTCCATTCGGGGCCTCAACCACAGATTCTGTTACACAGACCAGAAAAAGTCCTTCGAGAAAGACTTTTTCACCCAATAAAAATAAAAACAGGACTCAAAACAGAAACTGAACAGGACTTCATTGTAATTAATTAAGTCTGTTCAGCTCCGTTCAGATCAGTTATGTGCCCTATCTGCTCCTCTAACGGAGCAGAACAATGGAAAGAAATATATGGGTGATGTGGCCTTAGCTCTAAGAAAAAAATATACAACTACATCTTGAGTGCCCATACACCCTCGCCAGCTGTCAGCCAACATCTTCATACTGTACATATGCTTGCTCTATATAGTCAAGCCTGCATGTGTTCAAAATTTGAATAAAAGAATAAGATGCTGCCAGATGTCTCTGTGGGAGCAAAGTATTGATCATGTTTAAATTTAACATGCCAGATCATTATATTTTTTTCCCCCCCAAAAGGAGAATCAGGACACCCCATCCTATACACATTAGAAATAAGATCCCACAAAAAATGGAGGGTTTGGAAAAGTGTATGGGCTCTCTAGGGACTGCAAAAGGCACCGACACTATCGTAACAGCTGCAATTCTCCAATAAGGCGGTGGAAAAGATGTCAACTACCCCCCCAAAAAAACTATTCAACAGAAAACCCAGGGAGTTACAACCATGTTCTCTTCTGGAGTGTAGAAGGAAACATACATACAACAATCCTCAATAGAAAACTAACGGCGCCTGAAACCTGAAGTACAAAACAGATATAAATGCTGATCATATCAGACACAGATATACAGAAATATCTCTGCGGGGGCAAAGCACTGGTAGTGAACATGTGGCAGAGAGTTACCAGACTGCAGGTCAGGATTCTGCGCTCACCTACCTCTGTGTCATCTATTGATCTAAGGGCCCATGCATGACCATGGTACAGTTCTGGCGCCCATACAGTAGTATGAGCACACAGTGTATTTTTTATTTTATGTAAAAAGAGTTCCAACTGACACTGAACCACTGAGGTAATTATCGCCCTTAAAAGCATTTTGTCTATGAGAAAAAGCACTGCCTTATAGAGAGTCTAAGGCCACTTAATACTGACCCATAGGGACTGCATGTGTCACCTTATTGTTTTGGCAAAGCTGTACCCGCAGGCTTTTCCTTTAGACAAGCTCAGTCATGCAGTTTCAGGGCCCTACAGTAAGGGTGGCATTACACTGCCTGATCTTTGGGCAGTGTGAGTTCGGGGGCCTACAGTAAGGGTGGCATTACAATGCCTGATCTTTGAGCAGTGCGAGTTCGGGGCCCTACAGTAAGGGTGGCATTACACTGCCTGATCTTTGGGCAGTGTAAGCACAGATGGACTATTACACATCCATCAGCGATCGTTTGTACCGGCCTGATTACACTGGATGATCCACACTGAATGTGGGAGAAATGATTGCTACCGCAGTTGTTCCTCCCTCATTCTTTTCTATTCATTATCAGCAACACATCCCCAATTACACAGGAAGACGTGCTGCTGATAATCGCTTATCTTTCGTCCTAATGAAAGATGTTGATCTGCCCTTGCTGGTTCATCGGCTACTCAATTATAAGTCTATTATCTGGAACAAGAGTTTGTATTCCCTACAACTGCCCTGAAATTGTGCAGTGTAGTAGGGTCTTAAGCCTCTTGACTAAATGGGATTGCATGAACAACAATATACTATAGGTTTGGCGTCCTTTTAAAGCACATTGGCATTAATGCTATGGAATTATCGCCAGATATTAGCCTCGACCATATGGGGCAAATACTCCTCTATGGTTTTCGTTAGACCAGTGAATTAATAGGACCTGCTAATACAGTAAATAATCAAGGATTCTGTTCATCTACTCCTTACTGGCATTGAAGGGGTGAGGGGGACTGCATCTTTATTAGCCTAAAATTAGCAGGGTTCATGTAACTTGACAGACAAATGTAGATTATACCAGGTAACAGTAAGGAAAGCCACGGTTTCCCTTTAACACATGAAGACAGGTGACCTACAGTTCAGCAGCTAAAATGAACACTCCTTCAACGTCTACAATTTCCTCAAAGTTCCACCCAAGAGTTTGAAGGAGGCGCACAAAGGATCTCAATATGGCAGACTACTGGCATGAGAAGTGTATAACAATCAATCAGCATCGATACACAAGATCAGCGAGAGTAAATGTAACTCAGGATAAAAGTTCACTTACTTTCCTTGAGTAGAAAGGATCAGGAAAATAGGATTATTGTAACAGAAAACAAGTGATACAGTAAAACAAGAGTAATACAACAGTAACATAAAGCTCAAATAAAAAAACTGTGAATTTTTCTTTCAAGAGACAAATCGAAAAAAAATAATACAGAGGATGTCAGAACTACAGTGCAGCCACTGCGACTTGTCTATATGAATCACACAAGATAAACTCATTGTCACTGCAACCACCTTTTCCACGTAAAGCTTTTATCTTTATTTTTTTGATTTTTACTGTCCTTTTTTTATTTATTTTTATACAGAGCTTCTATCCCTATCCTCTACCGCTCGAGGATGAACAGACCAAGGACGCTTTTCCCTTAATATATACTTGAGAAGCTGTACGTATTGAATCTGTGAATACCGACGAAAACCAACAGTTATGGTATAAGAGCAGCTTTGTTCTTCTGTTGAACCAAAAGGTTTCTATACAAGGAACCATTATGGACTGCAGACTGCATAGAGCAACAGAAACCACGTCAGTACGGTGATATGCGACTGCTGGACACACGTGTCCCTTACGTTCCCAATACAAACGTTGAGTCTTTTGTGCAAACATGAGTCACTTTTTACACACTAGAGTAGAAAGAAAATCTTTAAAAAAAAAAAAACCAAACATAATAAAGTCAACCAAACACAATGTGCATTGATTCTCGAGCTCCTTCCTTGTGTTTCCCATGGATCTAAATATCTGGTGGTCCTTAAAGAGGAATGTCTGGTTTTGAGAAGCCATTAGTTAATGAGTTAACTGAGGGTGGTCTACCTGTTCAAGACCCACATCTATTAGCCAAGGCTGCTACAAAGTGCATTTCTCAGTATGGAGGACCTGGGACACCTGTGCATTATACATGCAACCTACTGATTGTATAGGAACTGCACAATGCTGCTGGAGAACTGGGTTTCGAGTGGATTACAGCTGACCTCTGGGGGGGTTCAGTAGTGGGCATCAAGTTATCAGTGTATTGTTAGGGGGCCCTTCTGAGAAAACAAGACCGTCGACAGCAGATGAATCCTCTGATAAGAGCATTATGTCCGCTGTACTGTAACAATCATTTCTGACCAACTGCAGCCTGAGAACCCGTTTTACTTTTTTCTCTGACTTATATTCACCATCAGTCAGAGGAAAATGCATATGTGACAATGCAAGGCTACTTGCTCTGTATGGATGGGATATTTCTGGCCTTGGTATGTACTGACACAAGATACATTAGTGAGAGCCTCTAGACCTACTCAGCTCCGTTACCTCCTTAATGTTACAAACTGTTTCTCAATCATCCTCTAATAAAAAGGCTGAGGTGCAATGTATATTACATGCTGTTTGGGAGATTTTTGTCATGGCTTCTTTTAGCCACAAAAAATGTCCCCATTGACCACAATCACAGCTATCACTATACACCAGAAGTGACAATTACCTCCACCCCTTCACTCACTCGGAGGAGAGAGAGGAAGTCAACAAAGTGCAGTTATCTCCTAAACTGTCCAGCGTGCAAAGCATCATGGAAAAAGAAATCTCAAAACTGGAAGAAGGAACCCTGAATAACAATTCAGGACACCAAACGGTCAAGTCCTGCAGCATCAAAAGTGTTTTCTGAGAATATAAATTAATGTTCTACCCACAGGAAGGTCTATCAATGTATGAAGAGTGTTGGTGTGATTCCTGAGACCCACCCATTGATCAGGCGTTGCAACACTCCAGTGACTATTTTGGCCTATTGAATGTTATACAGGAGGACTGTCAGGTATGTACATGTGGCTGTGCCTGGTAAACCTGCTCTACCATGTTGGAGTAGATTGGGCTCAGGCTGCAGTACCAAGCACAGCCGCACGTACAAGATAAACGCTCTCTGCTGCCTCTTTGCTATGCAGATTGGTGGGGAATCCTGGGATCTAGACCCCCATAGTCACACATGGTAATACATATTCCCAACAGAAACCCTTTACTTAGTTAAAATTGAAGTTAACCTGTTAAATTTACTGACTATTGGTTGCCGAACGGGCGTAATTTTACCATCTAAACAAGGTAAAAAGAAACGGTCACAAAAACCTTGACATTTTTCAGAACAGTTAAAATTGTTAGCAGGAGCGGTATCTACTATAGAATTCAACACATTTATAAGAGCCACACTACAAGGATATCTGAACAATTTAGAGAACCAAAGATGCTCAATAAAAAACTAATTAAAATCCATAATGATTATAAATAATCAGACCCAGTAGTATAAAGTTGTTAATTTGAAAAATAAAAATAAAAATCAACTTGGAATAAAATAAACAGCAAAGCGGTTTCAAACACGGTCTTCAAGCCCGGTAGACTTAGATGGCAAAAAAAAAAAAAAAGGACACACCATTAAAACATGGAGGTTTATGTAACATCTGTCAACATTGCCTACATAGAAGCACAAATCAGGAGCACTACTGCACTAGAAGGTACGGCTGGAGGTTATAGCTGGATGTTTAATGTGTATAGAGTAAAACCTGTTACCAAAACGAGCCGATGGAGAATTGTGCATCAAAAAGATATACTACGCAATAAATAACAGAACAAAAACATTTCCCCGACCAAGTCTATAAGTTGCAGTCATTTTTTTCCTTTTTAAAAATAGAGAAAATGTCTTTTCTTACCTTCCCCCCCAGGCTTAAACACAATAAACCTACTGGAAAACTAAAAAATGCATCATTGAGGTTTCGTAGTTTGGAGGGGGAAGTTGGAGGAGGAGAATATACTGTTGTATATACAGAAAGTCTTTTTTTTTTTATTAATTTTTTTTTTAACCCCTGAAAAATTACTAGTGAAGAAATGGTCAAGATTTCCAGCCCTGACACTGAGCTCTAGATAACTCAACTGTTATATACAAATTAGTTACGACATTTATATATACTTTCTTACAACATAAGGCTAGAAAAACATTGGAACGAATGATTCATATTTTAGAAATCTCTAAAATACTTCTCACGTCTGAGGTACTTTTTTTTTTTTTTATGTATCTTTTCTTCTTGGAGTAGCACCTGTCAAAAAAATACTAGATTAAACAGTAAAATCAGCCTGCGAGTCAACGACAAAAACTGTGTAGTGTGCATTTAAAAATAAGTCGACTTAGTGAACAGGAATAAGTGATTCCCAGGCACTTTATGGTTATCCCGGCCGATCTGTGGTCAATCACAACCTGATGTGAGATATTGGATTAGTTTATTAGGACCAGCTTGCCATCTGTCTTCTTTTTTTTTTTTGTATGGGTTTGCTCGTGTGTTAAGAGGTTTATCTTTTGCGCAAAGCCTTTGCCACAGGTAATGCATACAAAGGGTCGTTCTCCGGTGTGCAGCCTCTGGTGTGTGGTAAGATTTGCCTTCTGGCTAAAGCTCTTTCCACACTCTGGGCATTCAAAAGGCTTTTCCCCTGTGTGTATCCTTTCATGTCCGATAAGATTACTATTATTCTGAAACCGTTTACCGCAAAACCTACAGACAAATCGCCTCTCCCTCGCAAACGTCTTGTGTGTATGTGAGACGGGAAGGCCCGAGTTGATATTCTTCCCATAGACAACGCACGTTAAAGACTTTGCCACAGATACGTTTTTAATGGAGATGGCGTGGGGAAACTTGTCATCGACAGGAGGTTTTAGACCGGATTCAACCCTCTGCTGGGGTCTGAACTGAACCATTGAGCCGTTGTACTGTTTTATTTTCATTTTGTGGGTTCCTTGATGAAGCCTAAGATCATTTATTCTTAAAAACTTCTTTCCACATTCAGTGCAGTTAAAGGTCCTCTCCAGCTCCTTGGGAGAGCTTGCCCCGAAACCTCTCTGTGTAAGTGCCTCCTTCTGACCTACTGGCCACCTGACTAATCTTTGGCAGTATCCACTGGTTTTCATGTTGTACTGAATTTTCACTCTGTTTTTTGAAGGAATATTTCTTAGGTTGAATTTTTCAGTGCTGCGTTGGCTCTCTATAATCAATTCATCGTCTTTTGGGGAGAAGAAAGAGGAAAAATGTTATTCTAGAATTGTTTGACATTGATAGCAATAAATAATAATCATAATCTTTACAAAGCTCCAATACATTTCACAGGACTTTACAAATCAGGGGACACAAGTACAGACAAGATCAGAAATTACAAAGTAAGGGCTCTTGTACATCAATGTGTGCTGGGGGGAGCCCATGCACGGACACCGACTGTAGGGCCGTCGCATGCGGATCATTGACCCATTCACTTGCTGCTATTCAAGAGAATGGGAGCTGAGCTGATGCTCTGGCTTTATATATTGTTTACTTCTGAAACTGTAGCTTCGGCTAACAGGTGATAGTGGGGGGTGTCGAACCCCCACTAATCTCATTGATTGATATTGACAACCTATCCTGTAGATGGGTCATCAATATGTTAGACCCTGAAAACTTGTTTAAAGAGGAAATCAGATAACAAATGAGATCCACCTGCAATAAAGAACTGATCATTACTTACATGGCAGAGCCTGTGCTGCTTCTCCAGTTCACCTGGATGTTATACATTCACCCGGCTGCTGCGGTGGTAACATCAAGTCAACAAGACGTGATATTATCAGAGGTGGGACTTGCACCTATAAGAAATTTATGGCATATCCTACTGATATGCCATAAATGTCCTGAATGGGATAACTCTTAACATTACAGAATATTGGAGTTGAAAGTATAGCCCAGTGAGCTAATCTATATTTTTGAAACATTGCGGTATCTGTCACCAGGAACTTCACTGTAAAACCAGGCACAAGGTTTTGTAGGGCTAGTTCAGCTGGATGTGATACCTTTCACTTAGGGATTTGTTGCTTCATTCTGAATAAAAAGTATTCATATGCAAATGAGAATTTAAGTTTGCACACCTGCTACCTCTTGCAGCTCCTCCATCTCTTTCTTGATTAACAGGGCCATGTTCTTGCACAGTTATCTTTCCTGGCCCTGTGAATCAAAAGGAGAGTCTGGCAGATTAGGAGCAGGAGTACACAGAGTGTCTTGGGCCTGTCCTCTGTGCACTTAAAGAGGACCTGTCACCACTCCTGACATGTCTGTCTTAGTAACTACTTGCAATTCCCATGTAATAACAATTCTGGAGCATCTATTTCTATGGCTCTATGTTGTACCATCCCTCAGTTTTTTTTACTAAAAGTTTATGAATGAATCTTAAAGAGGAACCTGTCTCCACAAAATGCAGTGCAATCTGCAGGTATCATGTTCTAGAGCAGCAGAAGCTGAGCAGACTGATATACAGCCAGGTCCATAAATATTGGGACATCGTCACAATTCTATGATTTTTGGCTCTATACACCACCACAATGGATTTGAAATGAAACGAACAAGATGTGCTTTAACTGCAGATTGTCAGCTTTAATTTGAGGGTATTTACATCCAAATCAGGTGACTGGTGTAGGAATTACAACAGTTTGCATATGTGCCTCCCACTTGTTAAGGAACCAAAAGTAATGGGACAGAATAATAATCATAAATCAAACTTTCACTTTTTAATATTTAGTTTCATCCCTGGTTATGCTCTGCCAGGCCTCTACTGCAACTGTCTTCAGTTCCTGCTTGTTCTTGGGGCATTTTCCCTTTAGTTTTGTCTTCAGCAAGTGAAATGCATGCTCAATCGGATTTAGGTCAGGTGATTGACTTGGCCATTGCATAACATTCCACTTCTTTCCCTTAAAAAACTCTTTGGTTGCTTTTGCAGTATGCTTTGAGTCATTGTCCTTCTGCACTGTGAAGCGCCTTCCAATGAGTTCTGAAACATTTGGCTGAATATGAGCAGATAATATTGCCCGAAACACTTCATCCTGCTGCTTTTGTGAGCAGTCACATCATCAATAAATAGAGAACCAGTTCCATTGGCAGCCACACATGCCCACGCCATGACACTACCACCATCATGCTTCACTGATGAGGTGGTATGCTTAGGATCCTGAGTAGGATGTTGTTCCAGAACTGTGAAGGCTTTTTTAGATGTCGTTTGGCAAACTCTAATCTGGCCTTCCTGTTTTTGAGGCTCACCAATGGTTTACATCTTGTGGTGAACCCTCTGTATTCACTCTGGTAAAGTCTTCTCTTGATTGTTGACTTTGACACACATACACCTACCTCCTGGAGAATGTTCTTTATCTGGCCAACTGTTGTGAAGAGTGTTTTCTTCACCAGGGAAAGAATTCTTCGGTCATCCACCACAGTTGTTTTCCGTGGTCTTCCGGTGTTGCTGAGCTCACCGGTGCGTTCCTTCTTTTTAAGAATGTTTCAAACAGTTGTTTTGGCCACGCCTAATGTTTTTGCTATCTCTCTGATGGGTTTGTTTAGGTTTTTCAGCCTAATGATGGCTTGCTTCACTGATAGTGACAGCTCTTTGAATCTCATCTTGAGAGTTGACAGCAACAGATTTCAAATGCAAATAGCACACTGTAAATAAACTCTGGACCTTTTATCTGCTCATTGTAATTAGGATAATGAGGGAATACCCTCAAATACCCTCAAATTAAAGCTGACAGTCTGCAGTTAAAGCACATCTTGTTAGTTTCATTTCAAATCCATTGTGGTGGTGTATAGAGCCAAAAATGTTAGAATTGTGCGATGTCCTAATATTTATGGACCCGACTGTATATCTTGTGGGAAAAGATTCAGTAAAACCTGTAATTTATACATTTATATATTTGCTGTATCCACCTCCTGTGAAGAGCTCTCAGTACAGGGAGGAAGGGGTTATCAGTGATTGATAGCATTGTGTGTATAAGTGTACATACAGAGATAGCTGTAAGTCATTGAGAACACTTCCCTCCTGTACAGATAGGTCAGGGATCAGCAACCTTCGGCACTCCAGCTGCTGTGAAACTAGAACTCCCAGCCTGCAGACTTACTCAGCAGTTCTTCTAACTCCCATAGACGTGAAAGGAGGATTCTGGGAGTTGTAGTATCAGAACAGCTGGAGTGCCGAAGGTTGCTGATGTAAATGTAAAAACTACAAGTTTTATTTAATCTTTTCACACAAAAATATATATCAATCCGCTCAGCTTATCCTGCTCTATAACATGCTGCTTTCATATTGCATTACACTCTGTGGTAACAGGTTCTCTTTAAAGGGGTTCTCCAGGAATTAAGAAAATGAAAATATTTAAATATTACTCTCAAACACTGTTCACAAATTTGTCTAAGGCCTCATGCACACGACCGTTGTTTGGGTCCGCATCCGCACCGACGTTTTGGCGGCTCGGATGTGGACCCATTCACTTCAATGGGGCCGCAAAAGATGCAGACAGCACTCAGTGTGCTGTCCGCATCCGTTGCTCCGTTCCGCGGCCCCGCTAAAAAAATATAAAATGTCCAATTCTTGTCCGCGCTTTGCGGACAAGAATAGGCATATATTGACGCCCATTCCGTTCCGCAAATTGCGGAAGGCACACGGGCGGCTTCCGTTTTTTGCGGACAGTAAAAAACGGCACGGTCGTGTGCATGAGGCCTAAATCTGTGTTAGTGAGCACTTCTCCTTTGCTGAGATAATCCATCCCACCTCACAGGTGTGGCATATCAAGGTGCTGACAGGAATTGTGTACAGATCCTTACAACATGGGGCCGTGCATTATCATGCTGCAACATGAGGTGATGGTCGTGGATAAATGGGACAACAATGGGCCTCAGGATCTCGTCACGGTATCTCTGTGCATTCAAAATGCCATCAATAAAATGCACCTGTGTTCGTTGTCCATAACATACGCCTGCCCATACCATTACCCCACCGCCACCATGGGCCACTCGATCCACAACATTGACGTCAGCAAACCGCTCACCTACACAACGCCACACACGCTGTCTGCCATCTGCCCTGAACAGTGGAAACCGGGACTCATCCGTGAACAGATCGCCTCTCAAACATGGCAGATGCCATCGAATGTGAGCATTTGCCCACTCAAGTCGGTTATGAAGACGAACTGCAGTCAGGTCCAGACCCCGATGAGGACGACGAGCATGCAGATAAGCTTCCCTGAGATGGTTTCTGACAGTTTGTGCAGAAATTCTTTGGTTATGCAAACCGATTGTTGCTGCAGCTGTCCGGGTGGCTGGTCTCAGACAATCATGGAGGTGAACAAGCTGGATGTGAAGGTCCTGGGCTGGTGTGGTTACACGTGGTCTGCGGTTGTGAGGCCAGTTGGATGTACTGCCAAATTCTCTGAAACTCCTTTGGAGACGGCTTATGGTAGAGAAATGAACATTCATTGCACGGACAACAGCTCTGGTAGACATTCCTGCAGTCAGCATGCAAATTGCACGCTCCCTCAAACATTGCGACATCTGTGGCATTGTGCTGTGTGATCAAACTGCACATTTCAGAGTGGACTCTCGTTGTGGGAAGTCTAAGGACACCTGTGCAATATTCATGCTGTCTAATCAGCACCTTGATATGCCACACCTGTGAGGTGGGACGGATTATCTCGGCAAAGGAGAAGTGCTTAATAACACACATTTAGACAGATTTGTGAACAATATTTGAGAGTAATAGGTCTTTTGTGTATGTTAAAAATGTCTCAGATCTTTGAGTTCAGCTCATGCAAAATGGGAACAAAACAGAAAGTATTGTGTTTATATTTTTGGTCAGTGTATATTCCCAAATACCTTTCCTCAGGTATATTGGCTTGTTTTGTCTAGGGAGCAATCATTAAGAGAAATAAAATGGCCGCCGTCCTATTAGTACACATAAAACCTGTCCTAATCACACAGGAAGGACAAGTTACTTCACATCACTGAGGTAAAGAGCTGGCTCAGACTCCTCTCTACTCTATTTGTCAGGGAGTATGAGCCTGAATACAGTTTTTTTTTTTTTTATAAATCTTTTTATTTCCATTTCATAAAGACATATACATTTGTACCCTAAACATATCAACTCAGCAATCGAAAATACCATATTATCAATAATAATTACAGTTTAATATGATATTCAGCTGAATCTCTGTAGGAATGGAGAGAGACATAAAGTACAGAGAAGAGGGTGGGGATGTGGCTGATGAGCAGCAGCTCTTGTATTCACTCTCCATTACCACAGTCTGTCCTGTCTATCCTCTCTGTACTTCATGTCTTCTCATGAACTCCATTCCTACAGAGATTCAGCTAAAGATCATAATAAACTGTATTCAGGATCATAAGAGGATGAGGTAGTGTGTAATTAGGACAGGTTTTGCCTGTACTAATAGGAGGGTGGCCATTTTATTTCCCCTGGTAACTGCTCTCCAGACAAAACGAGCCATTATACCTAATTAAAAGGTATTAGGGAACATATTTATAATAAAGTAATATTTAAGTATTTTCATTTTCTTAATTCCCGGAGAACACCTTTAAAGAGGACCTGTCTGGTGTACTAACAATTCGGGGGCATCTTTTCTTATGACTCTATGTTGTGTCATTCCTCTGTTATTTCTACTATAAGTTTATGAATGAATTGCCAGCAGCTTGCAGTAAGGCCTCTTGCACACGACCGGATGGCTTTTTCAGCATTTTGGGATCCGCAAAACACAGATCCGCAAAAAATACGGATGACGTCCGTGTGCATTCCATTTTTTGCAAAACAGAACAGCTGGCCCCTGATAGAACAGTACTATCCTTGTCCGTTATGCGGACAATAATAGGACATGGATTGGTCAAGTATTAGGTCGCACTACTGTGTGGGGTGACGCAGGATGGGTGCTCTCAGCCAACAGATTCACCCAATCTATAAGCTAAACAATATTGAAAAGAAAGGGCTGGGCACTCTCTGTATCAGGAGTCAATGGTACTTTAATTCAATAATAAAATACAATATATCAATATTAATCACAATGTTAAAAGTTATATTACAATATACATAGATAATACAAAAGTCTGGCCAGACTAAAAAGTACCTACAAACACTTGTTCAACCACTCAATTGCTGAACACAATGGTTTTCTTGTAGACCAATCTTCAGATTGCATATGAATTTCCAAATAAAATTCGGATATGTAGTCACAAAAAAGATTCGGATCACAAGAAAAAATTTGAATATATAATCACAAGGGAAAAATATTCGGATATATAAATCGCAAGAAAAAATATATCAGATATTCGATCCGAAAATTCGATCCAATGTCCAACACCCTTTCAATATATACTTGTCCAGTTTTCGCTGTAAGTATAATTAGTCTCTTTAGTCACTAATATGACATCAAACCATATCTGTCGATTATATTTGCATCGCTAAGTGCTTGTTTTGTCTACTCACATACCAGGTACACGTAGGCGGCTCCGATCAACAGTCAATCAGAATAATGTCTTGTGACTATATATCCGAATTTTATTTGGAAATTCATATGCAATCTGAAGATTGGTCTACAAGAAAACCATTGTGTTCAGGAATTGAGTGGTTGAACAAGTGTTTGTAGGTACTTTTTAGTCTGGCCAGACTTTTGTATTATCTATGTATATTGTAATATAACTTTTAACATTGTGATTAATAGTGATATATTGTATTTTATTATTGAATTAAAGTACCATTGACTCCAGATACAGAGAGTGCCCAGCCCTTTCTTTTCAATAATAGGACATGTTCTATCTCGGAACGGAAATACGGAAACGAAAGGCATACGAAGTACCTTCAGTTTTTTTTGCGGATCCATTGAAATTAATGGTTCCATATACAATCCATATACAGAACGCAAAAAACGGAAAAAAACTAACGTTCGTGTGCAAGAGGCCTAAGGGTACAGTTGGAAGTTACCATTTGGAGGTGTGTCCCTGCTCTGACACCAGCAGCACCAATTGGACAGAGTCAGACACACCTGCTACTGGTAACACCCAGCAGCACCTTTACTGCAGAATGCTCTGCTGGCAATTTATTTGTAAACTTCTTGCAGGAATAATAAAGGAATAGCACAACACAGTAATAAGAACAGATGCTCCAGATCCGTTATTACATGGGGAATGGAAGTGACAGGAGAGGTGACAGTCCCTCTTTAACTGCTAATTTGCATATGGATTACAAGTACTTTTTCTCCAGAACGAAGCAACAGATCCCTAAGTGAAAGGTAACATTACATTTAATAAAGCTAGCCCTACAAGGTATTGTGCCTGTTCGGCAGTGAATTTCCTGGAGAATTACATTTCATTTATACCTACGTGTGCTATAGGTTTTATAAACGCTTACTTTTTCATGTTATTTTCCTTTTTATTAAATAAAAAATGTTCTCCCTTTCTTTGTCATATTTTGTTTAATACCAGTGGGCCCAGTATGCAACTGAGTGTGAGAAGACAGATTCAGCAACATTTCAGGAGGGCAATGGTCCCAGGTACTGTCGATTTGGGGAAAGGACAGAACAACTAATTACAAATGCCTCCTTCATGTTTAATACCATGCAGTGTAGTCTTTTTGGGGAATGAAAGTTGCACTTTAAAGAGGTCTCCTGCACATGAGCAGTCCTTGTGTGGCCTGAAAAAATAAGGATACTCAACAATACTAGAAAAGTACATAAATCGGCAATAAAAAAAATGCCGTACAAATTTTTAAAAGGGCTGACCACCACAGTTGCTGAAAATGATGATCATGTATAAAAATCTACACCAAATGATTGTTAACAGAGCATCCTGGGAGGTGGAAGGTTTAACCAAAGAAACTACTGCCTAAAAAAGGACATGTCCTCTAAAATAAAGCTGCCAACATTATTACTGAGAAAACACAATTTTATACAGAAAACCAAAATAAAAGCCCTGAGCCCTTACCAACGGTGTAGTTTATTACATCCCTTCCATCCAAACAAATGTTTTCACTGTTACCCGGAGGCTCTTTTGATTTCATTCTCAGTGTAACAGGTTCAAT
This sequence comes from Bufo gargarizans, assembly GCF_014858855.1. NCBI lineage: Eukaryota > Metazoa > Chordata > Amphibia > Anura > Bufonidae > Bufo > Bufo gargarizans. The sequence continues at coordinate 622,201,090 of NC_058081.1, forward strand.
GCTGGGAAACTCTACAAGGAGAAATGAAGTGCGAGTGAGAAGTCAATGGAACTACTTATTAAACCAAGAAACGAATGCTAAAATACACAACAAATACCATTGCCCTTGTTGGTCAGTCTACAGCATTCTCTGCAAGGCGCCGACACAAACAGTCTTGTAAAATTACAGGAGAGAAAACAGGGATTCCTTTCCTGCTAAATGAGTTCCCTCCTCCCTCTGTGACAGACGAGGGGGTGTGGCTTAGGAAGAAGGTGTGGCTTAACTATCTTTTTATCCTACTGCAGACAGCGGAAGCCGCTGCTCCAGATGTCTGGATAGTAAAAAGGAGGAGGGGACACATGTATAATTTCGTGGGAGAACGAGATTATATTTTTTATAGTTTTAATTGCAAGACAAAAAAGGGATGCGTGAGATTAAAGAAAATCTATCGTCAGACACAACACCTTGCAGGGCTGGCTCAGATTAATGAAATTATACCTTTTACTGTTCCAGAGAAAATTACCGTTCCCATTATGGAAACTCTCATTAGTACCGGAGGACTGGGAAGCGGTGAAGGCTCTGTACTCGCCGCTTCCTGGTGCTGTGGCTGCGCACAGCGTGTGGTCGCTCCGTGACCTCACGCTGTGCACGTCAGGTCACAGCACAGCCAGCGGCAGGAAGAAGAGAGAGAACGCTGGAGGTGAAGAGCGTGGCGTCCGGAGCAGGAGAGGTAAGTGGATTATTTTTTTTTTTTATGTGCTCTGTGGCATGGGGGCTAATATGAGAGGCAATGGGGGACTCATCTGAGGTTTGAATAGGGAGGTCTTATTTATATTGGGGGTCATTCACATTGGGGCTGTGAGCTGAGGTCTAATGAATTTTTTTTTTCTTATTGTCCTCTAAAACCTAGGTGCGTTTTATGGGTCGAAAAATATGGTACTTTGATTATTGTGCAAATCAGCAGGCCTTCCTCTGCAGGCCCCTCCCACGTTTCACTGATGGGGCCAGGATCCTGCATAGGCTTCATTCATACAGTCAGTGTTTGGTCAGTGATTTCCATCAGTGATTGTGAGCAAAAACCAGGAGTGGATCCTACACAGACATAAGGTAGAAGGGAAAGATCTGCACCTGTTCTGTGTTTTGGACCCACACTTGGTTTTGGCTCAAAATCACTGATGAAAATCACTGACCAAACACTGACTGTGCGAATAAGGCCATAGTCATCTGGTCTGTCCCGTTCAATCAAAACAAGGAAGGGTCTGGATAGTGATTGGGACCCGCCCTCAGTGCACTTATCTGCTCATTGGCACTTGGATTAAAAAATGGATTTTTTTGTACTCTCCGTAAAATCCTTTACTCATAGTAGGCATTGGGGGACACAGCACCATGGGTATATGCCCAGCTGCCACTAGAAGGCTGACACTAGAAACAAAAAAGTGTTGGCTCCACCCAGGTGGGCTATACCCCTCTGCCAGAGCCAAAAGAACTCAGTCAGTACAAAAGCAGTAGGAGCGCCACACCTGAACAAAACAATAAAATTAAACGCCAACAAGTCTCAAACTGGGGAACCCGACAACCACAACCAAACGCCGGGACCACCAACAAGAAAAGCACAGAAAGGGTGGGATCTATGTCCCCCAATGCCTACTACGAGAAAAGGATTTTACGGAGAGTACGAAAAATCAATTTTTCTCGTGCATGGCATTGGGGGACACAGCACCATGGGACGTCCCAAAGCAGTCCCTGAGGGAGGAAAGAAGAACGTATTGCCAATCTAAATCACAGCCGCCTGTAGAACCTTACGCCCCAGGCTGGCGTCAGCAGAGGCCAAGGAATGAATATGGTAAAACTTAGAAAAAGTGTGAACTGACGACCAGGTGGCGGCCCGGCAAACCTGAGCAGCAGAGGCCTGATGACGCACCGCCCAGGAAGCCCCAACTGCCCTAGTCGAATGAGCAGTCAACCTGGAAGGGGGAGCACGGCCCCTTGCGACATAGGCCTCCTTGACAGCCGATCAAACCCAGCGAGAGATGGTGGCCTTAGAGGCAGGCAAACCCCTACGAGGGCCCGCGGGGACCACGAAAAGAGAGTCCGAACGACGTAAAGGTTCCGTGAGGCGAAGGTACCAATGGAGAGCCCGAACAACATCAAGGCAATGGAGAGATCTCTCCCTAGGGTGCGAAGGATTAGGGCAGAAGGAAGAAAGGACAATCTCCTCATTGATGTGAAAAGAGGAGACAACCTTAGGAAGAAAAGAAGGAACGGGGCGCAACACTACCTTGTCCTGATGGAACACCAGGAAAGGCGACCGGCAAGAAAGCGCCGCCAGTTCGGAGACCCGGCGGATGGAGGTGACCGCCACAAGGAAGGCCACCTTAAACGAGACAAATGACAGAGAAATCTCTGCCAAAGGCTCAAATGGAGAAGACTGAAGGGCGCCAAGTACAAGATTCAGGTCCCACGGTTCCACCGGAAAACGAAAGGGAGGGGCTCGACGAGCAACACCCTGTAAAAAGTCAGAACCTGAGCCCGCGAGGCCACAGGACGCTGAAAAAGGACCGAGAGGGCTGAGATCTGCCCTCTGAGGGAAGCCAGGCGAAGACCCTTCTCAAAACCAGCCTGGAAAAAGAGAGGACGACAACTCCCAGACTCACACCAGGCGAAGTACGCTCTCCAGGTCCGGTAGTAAATACGGGCCGACTGGGGTTTACGAGCATGAAGCATGGTCCGAATGACCGAGTCCGAGAGGCCACGGGCCTTCAGGACCGCGGTCTCAACAGCCACGTCGTCAAACGAAGCTGCGGTAAATTCGGGTGGAACAGAGGACCTTGCGAAAGGAGATTGCGGCGCAGAGGAAGACGCCACAGAACGTCAGCGAGCAGAAACACTAGATCTGCGTACCACGCTCTGCGGGGCCAATCTGGAGCCACCAGGATCGCCGGCACCCGGGCTGCCTTGAGACGCTTGAGCACTCGAGGCAGGAGAGGGATGGGCGGAAAGAGATACAGAAGGTCGAACTGAGACCAGGGCAGAACTAGAGCATCGACCGCAAGAGCCTGAGGGTCTCTGGACCGCGCGGCGTAGTGCGGAAGCCTGTGATTTAGGCGAGACGCGAAGAGATCCACGTCCGGAGTTCCCCATCGGTGACAAAGTTGAAGAAACACCTCCGGGTGGAGAGACCATTCGCCCGGGTCGACGAGCTGACGACTGAGGAAGTCTGCCGCCCAGTTGTCGACCCCGGGAATGTGAACGGCGGAGAGGACGAGAACGTGTTTCTCCGCCCACAGCAGGATCTGGGAGGCTTCCTGCAGGGCCATCACACTCCTGGTGCCCCCTTGATGGTTCAGGTAAGCCACGGCGGTGGAATTGTCAGTCTGAATCCGGATCGGGAGACCGCGTTGACGTGAGGTCCAGTGCGACAGCGCTAGGAAAATTGCCCTGAGTTCGAGAACATTGATCTGCAGGGAAGACTCCTGAACAGACCAAAGACCATGGACCGTGAGAGACTCGAATACCGCTCCCCAACCCAAGAGACTGGCGTCCGTCGCGATCACCCGCCAACTGGGAGGGAGGAAGGACCGGCCCAGGGACACCGTCCGAGGAAGTAACCACCAGGAGAGATCCTGGCGAATCTGAGGGGGGAGACGGACAAGGCGATCGAGACCCGCCGGGGACTTGTCCCACCTGGATAGGATGAACAACTGCAGGTCCCGGGAGTGGAATTGGGAATAGGGAATGGCTTCGAATGAGGCCATCATCCTCCCCAGGACGCGCATACATGTCCTGATAGCCAGAGAGGACGGGCCGCGGAGAAGATGCACCCCCGCCTGAAGAGAAGAGACCTTCTCTGGGGGAAGGAACACCCGCCCGAGACGAGTGTCGAAGAGCATGCCCAGAAAAGGCATCCTCTGGCGTGGGACGAAGGAGGACTTGGAGTGGTTGATAATCCACCCGAACTGGGCAAGAGCCGAGAGGGTGATGCTCAGGCTGGACAGGTTGTCCTCCGAAGACGGAGCCCGAATCAGAAGGTCGTCCAGGTAAGGTACCAAGGCGACCCCCCTGGCACGAAGAAGGGCCACGAGGGGGGTGAAAGGGATTTTCATAATCTTACTTTTGATACATTACAGATTAGACACATATATTATACAAGCCTCATCTCTTATGGAAATACAGTACCTCGCATTAACATATCACACCCTGCCAGTCCGGGACACAACAGCAGCCTTCCTGACCAAAGGGCTATTTAACACCTCACCTCACAGGAACCTGCGATTTCCTATTTAACTTGTTAGCATGGAGAGAGAAACCTGTTCAATGTAAAATAACCCTTTCATGTATTGTATATAGCAGATGTCAGCATTGTTTAGCAAAGTTTCAACTGTATATTGACAAACACATATTTCCCAGGCCTGCTGAGTTCTGAGGATTGGTCCAATTGAATCTGGAAGGACACTATGTTCCCACCCCCAACAAACCCTATAAACTATGTGCTGGGAGAATAAAGATTTCAGATATTGACAACCTATGTTGAGTCAGGGCTGTCTTATCTCTCTGATCAGAAGCAAATGGGATATTCGTTGCACCGGGAAATAGTCACGGGTATGAGGTCTGAAGCCTCATAATATAACAACCACAAACCTGCCTAGAAAAACCGCTAACAGTTTGGTGTCAGAAGGTGGGATCCACCTAAGCAGTATCGGGTAAGTGATTCTATATTTAAGATATATATTATTACTGCCCTATACTGTAAGAGTGGATTATTTGAACCCGGTAAGCGCTTCTGATAAGCGTCTCCCAGGAATCTGATATTCCTAAAGTAATAGAGGGATCTGAAATCCCAGAGGAATCTGATATTCCTAAAGTAATAGAGGGATCTGAAATCCCGCAGGAATCTGATATTCCTGAAGAAAAAATGGGGTCTGTATTCCCTAATTTGAAAAACAGTATTGTGTGCAACGAATATCCTTTGCTAAACTTGTATATAGCTGTATAGTTGCTTAAGCATTTTTAGTCGTTATATATATGTATAAGGTTGAATTTACTGTATAGACTGTGTATAGATTATGTATAGATTGTATGCGAGTTCATGCTGAAATTGAAGGTATAAAATTGGCCATCAATAGTTTAAAAATCTGCCATAGATTCAGGAGTAATATGAGCCTGAATTAGAAGTAATACCATCCAGAATAGTTAAAATCTGCCATAAATTCAGGAGTAGTTATGAACCTGAATTAGAAGAAATAGGATAAAAAAAAAAAAAAAAACACATAAACTGATAAGCATAAGGTTTATCAGTAAGTATTTTCGCACTGAACACAAACATAATTATCCTTAGATAAACCTTCAAATTCAGCTGATCTCACTGTATATTTTAGCTAAAAAAAAAAAAAAAAAATAAAAAAAAAAAATGGGCAATTCTTATGGTAAGAAGGATCCCATAAAGAAACAATTTTAAAATTTGGAACTGAAAATCATGTACCCTGAGTCTGCTGCAAATCTCTATGGTGAAACTGTCTCCTAAAAATGAATTGGGGGAAAGTCTAAAAAATGTTTGCCCAGAGGTGTTTAGGTCCATTTTATACAGATCCTTGGGTTGATAAGGAGACCCTCATTGGAGTAAAATGTATATAAATACTTGTGGCCAAGCATGGCTATGTGCAAAAGTTTTGGACTGACTTGTGCAGTTCAAATACAAGACAGCAAAAGTGAAAACCCCTTTGTGATTCCAACTCCTGTCCCACCCCCAAAATTAACAACAGAATCAGATGATGAGATATGCGAACACTTGACTCTACCACAGTTTCTGGTTTCCCAGAACCTGGGGAACAGGTTTTGTCTGAGCATGTACAGTCTGCACAGCCCAGTAGAACAATATATGCAAGGGCATCAAAGATTCAAGGGATGAGCAAAGACCCTAAATGGTCTATGCTAAAAAGGAGGAGTAGTATGGGCAGACCTTTCCCAGCCCCATGGACAATGAGTCCATTAATTCTGATGCCTAGATACTTGCAGCAGATACAAGAGGAATATATGACCAAACTGATTGAAAAAATAAAAACATTGATTATGATGATATTTCGCTTTTGTTTCCCTTGCCAACAGGTGCACCAACCCAACCCTCATCTTAGAGGAAAAGATGGCACTGGATTATCTTTTAGCTTCTAAGGGGGGGTTTCTGTGAGTTTATAGGAGAGGACTGCAGATACCAGGGATAAAGTCCAGGCCCATATAGATCAGGTCACTGTAATTCAGGGCATAGATAGTGCTATTATTAATGAGAGACAGAATCCTTTCACAGCTTTGGGTGGTTTTAGAGATTTCCTGTTTTCCATAGGTAACTGGTTGAAGGAAATAGGAGTATATATCCTCATGTTGTTGTTTTTCTCTTTATCATATATATCCTGGTGAGATGCTCCTGCTGTTTGATCGATCGGATGGCCCAGTCACGTGCAGATAATCACATCCTCATCGCAGCTCCCAGATACACCACGGATCAACCTATGTCTTTGATGGAATCGATGTCCAACTAAACGTTCATCGCCACGTCGCACCTTACCACATCAGGGCTCAGAGTCAACTCCCTGAAGAATCGAACCGAAGGACGGAGCATCATCATGGAGGCAATAACACCCAAGGAGCACCACAATCGACGAGGGCAAGCTGAGGAAACCGAAGATTCAGCAAGAGACTCAAAGAACACAGGGGACATATTGCAGAGAGGAGGGAACTGTCGTGTAAAGTTTTATTAAGCATAGGATGACTATGGTAGACTTTCTTTTTGGCTTAGGAATGGTATGTAGGTCTATAGATCAGCACTCTGGTTCCTGCTACCCATGTGAAAGCCGCCACCGTTGGTTTGAGAGGGATCTAATGGCTGCTAGCTCTGAGAGCAATGTTCTTAGTGAAAGCTACCAGCGGGTCCTCATCAGCAACGGTGGGGTATGGCACGCTGATGCCAGTCTCACTGAACCATAGGCGCCCCAACATGAAACATTGGTTGGTGAGACTGGTGTCCATGTGAATGCTATATCACCTTTCTTGGTCGACTCTGTTTTAAAAGACCTTCCTCAGGGACTGATCCCCCCTTTCGGAACCATGTCTAACAGAGATTCACTGTGGGTTAGTAGCATCTTTGTGCCAGATTAAATAGATGCTGTCCGATTAAGGCCACATTTGTTTAAAAAAAGGGCTGATTCATTTGGGAGCATTTGCGCATGTGCTGGTTGATGGTGAGTGTTTGAGCGCCACCCACCGGCACTCTCAGGAAATGTGCGAATGTATACCTTCCAGGTCTAAAAAGAATTTCTATTGGTCAAGGCATAAGGTGGAATGTACCTGCATATCTGCAACTTTACTGGGCAGCCATGTGCCATAGAGGGCGGGGTTAGCCCAGTAAAAGGTCTAACCCGAATATCCTATCTATGTGTAGAACTTGCATGCCTTATGTTTTTTCTTACTTTTCTTTCTTCTCTCTTTTCACTATGCAGGAGATTTTTTCCTACTGTGCGCCAAATTACACAGAAGGTTTTTTTCATCTCCTTCATAGTCTTTAGTGTCTTCATGGGTCACACACACACACACACACACACATATTTAGATATATATATATATATATATATATATACATACATATACACACACACACACACACACAGCCTTAGATGGAGGAAAACATACAGTGATCCCGTTTTTATATATATATATATAAAAGTTGGGATCAATGGTTGGATTGAAAGGGATTTTCATAATCTTACTTTTGATACATTACAGATTAGACACATATATTATACAAGCCTCATCTCTTATGGAAATACAGTACCTCGCATTAACATATCACACCCTGCCAGTCCGGGACACAACAGCAGCCTTCCTGACCAAAGGGCTATTTAACACCTCACCTCACAGGAACCTGCGATTTCCTATTTAACTTGTTAGCATGGAGAGAGAAACCTGTTCAATGTAAAATAACCCTTTCATGTATTGTATATAGCAGATGTCAGCATTGTTTAGCAAAGTTTCAACTGTATATTGGCAAACACATATTTCCCAGGCCTGCTGAATTCTAGGAGGATTGGTCCAATTGAATCTGGAAGGACACTATGTTCCCACCCCCAACAAACCCTATAAACTATGTGCTGGGAGAATAAAGATTTCAGATATTGACAACCTATGTTGAGTCAGGGCTGTCTTATCTCTCTGATCAGAAGCAAATGGGATATTCGTTGCACCGGGAAATAGTCACGGGTATGAGGTCTGAAGCCTCATAATATAACAACCACAAACTTGCCTAGAAAAACCGCTAACAGGGGGCTAACACCTTGGTGAAAACCCTCAGAGCGGAGGCCAGACCGAAGGGCAAGGCTTCAAATTGGAAATGAAGAGAACCCACCGCGAAGCGAAGGAACTTTTGGTGGGGGAGAGCGATGGGGACGTGGAGATAGGCGTCCTGAATGTCGATTGACGACAGGAACTCGCCCAACTCCAGGGAGGCGATCACAGATCGGAGGGACTCCATGCGAAAATGACGGACCCTGACGAAGTGATTGAGCGCCTTTAGATTCAGGATAGGACGGAGCGAACGGTCCTTCTTGGGAACAGTGAACAGGTTCGAGTAGAAACCCCGAAGACGTCAGGAAGAACCGACCGGGTGGAAGGTCGGTGAATTCGATTCTGTATCCAGAGGAGACCACCTCGAGAACCCAAGCGTCTTCTACACTCGCTTGCCAGACATCCCGAAAGGCGAGCAGGCGACCTCCCACCTTGACGGAGTTCGAGTCATGCGGAACGAGGCTTAGTGGACTGGGGGCAAGCAGGTTTGGGCTTGGCATGCCAAGAGGGCTTGGACTTAAAGGAAGGCCTGGAGGACTTCTTATCAGATCGGGCGGGAGGGGCCCGAAAGGACTGCGCCCAGGAGGACGACCCAGGGAAGCGACGGCGGCGAGGCTGATTCTGGGGAAGAAGAGAACTCTTACCTCCAGTGGCCTCCGAAATGAGCTCCTCCAAGCGCTTCCCAAAAAGCTTTCCACCAAGAAAGGGAAGAGAAATCAGAGCTTTCTTGGAGGCGGAGTCCGCCGCCCAAGAATGAAGCCAGATGAGAGGCAAGCACTGCCAAATCCCCCTGGTCAGAGTCTGCAGGTAAAGCACGGAGAAGCTGCTTCGCCCAGATAGCGCATGCCTTGGCCACCCAGGAGGTGGCAAACGCGGGGCGGATGGCGGCGCCTGCCGCGATGAAAACGGACTTGGCCAAGGAGTCGACCCGTTTGTCAGCGGGATCCGACAAGGAAGCCGCATCAGCCAGGGGAAGCGTAGTATCCTTCGCCAGGCGAGCAACCTGAGGGTCCACCAGAGGGGGAACCGTCCAGAGATTGACAGAGTCCTCTGAGAAGGGGTAAGGGACATCGAAGGCCTTGGTAAGATGGAGGCGCCGATCAGGGTGACGCCACTCCTTAGCGAGGAGCGCGTCCAGATCCTCGTGATTCAG